>NW_020450430.1:554374-569451 GCF_003343035.1 Apteryx rowi | reverse complement strand
GGAGACCGTTGTGGGGAAGAGTGGGGGCGACGCGGCCCGGCGCGGGTGGGGATGGGGAGAGGAGACATTGCCGCCGCAGGCCGGGTCTGAGCGAGGGTGTGGAGGCAGCTCGTCTCTCCGGCGCCTTCTCTGCGGGGCCGGAGCACTGCGGATGGGGGTCAAGACCGCCGAGTTACCCCTCCGGGGCTGCGGGAGAGCGGGCGGGGGCGGGAGGAGCCCCGTGTTGAGAGGGGTGACAGGGAGCGCTGTGCCGGGTGGGCGGGCGCGGGCAGGGGTGCGGATGCAAGGGGAGGGATGTCCTGGAGCGGGGCTGGATGCGCAGAGGGAGGGGCGTCTGGAAGGGCGGGCGCAGGGATGGGTGCGGGAGGGCTGTGCCGGAGTGCTGGAGGGTGGATGGATGCTGAAGGAGAGGTATATTGCCGGGTGGGTAAATGTAAGCGTGGGGCGCATTGAAGACTGCTTGGTGGACAGATGCATTTAAGGGGTGCATTGGGAAGAACATGTTCTGGATGGTGTGTGGGTGCCAGTAGAGGTCTGTGCTCGAAGTTGAAGAAAAAATGAATGCAAGGAACGGGGCATATTGGAGGACAGATGGATGAAGCGGGAGAGAGCTGTCGGTGGAGGAATGGCTGAATAGATGCAAGGGGAGGGCTATGCAGCAGGGAGGAGTATATTGGAGAGTGTGTAAAGAGCTGCAGAGGAAGGGCAGCGCTGGAGACTATGGACAATGTTTGAACCATGAATGAAAAGGGGTGCGGTGTATTGGAGAAGGGTAGCAGCGGTCAAAGAGAGCTACGAGCTAAGGGCCCTGGGAGGTTTCTTCAAATAGCTTGTTTTATGGTTTGCAGTTTCACGTATCCTACCATACTTCAGTTCTCTTGAGCTTGTTGCATTAGGGGATCTTTACATGAGCAGACACAGTGCTATTGTTTTTAATAATTTTGGGGGCTTTTGACTGTGCCTGCATTTCTGTCCTGATGACAATACTGGCATTTGTCTCCTTTCCCTCTCCATTACTGACCACAGTTTTAGTGTTCTCCTTTATCTTGTATTCTGCAATAGGTAGGGAAAGACACCAGGGAAATAAAATTGCAGTTCCTGTTCTAGTTTATATTTAAAATACACATATTTATGATTGGTATATTGAAGGGAGTTTGATTTTTTTTTTTTCTCTCTCTAAAAATCTGTATCTCACAAGCATCAGCACAGTATTTTTCCCTCGTATATGAATGTTCTTAATATAGTTTTAAATATCTCAGAGATGGGTTTCTTTCCAGTGGATGTTTGATTTTATTGCAGATGAAGTTTTTTTTTTTTTTTGTCGTGCCAGACACATCTTGTTTCATGTATTTCCCTCTGACTGTAGCAGAAACTAAGATTTTACTTGAGCTTCTGAGTATAATAAGCAGTATTCCCAGAGAGGAAGGATCAATGCATGGCTACATACGACATAAACAGTACAGCCACTTCATTTCCAGCCACCCTTAAAACCTCCACAGTGTGTAAAATGTTTTATAATATTATAGTTAAGGCAGCGCCCTCTATTGTTAAAGTTCTCCAGCACTTTAAAATCTGCTTTAGATTCGCATGGAACTTTGTCAAACTGGTGTCTGGGCTAAAAGCTTCAAAGCTTCTCATACCTGTTTCCTGATGATCAAAACATAGCAATGGATCTGGTTTTGAGGAAAGCCATGTATTTTTATCTAGCCTTATTGACAGTCAATTCTAGTAGCCTTTCCAAGGGAGTCTTACTGACCCCAGACATGAAACAGGAATTTTGTCCGTTGGCAGATGAGTGACTTGTGTGGCATAGATATGCCTTTGCTCCTAGCCTGAAAGTCTGCACGTGTTTGGTCAAGCCATGGGTTCTTGAAAAAATGCAGTAAGTGTGCCTAATGGAGTTGACAGAGCAGTGGCTAAACAACCCTGAAGGCACCGTCCCTGCTACATGAGCTTAGGCTTCTTGCAGCTCCCAGGACTTAGCAGACCGCAGAAGTGAATGTCTCTGCTGCAGCATGCCGCCAGAGCTTTGGCTCTCGGAGACTGGGGCTTTGGAGGTGGTCACGGAGGCGTGAATCCTGTCCTGAGTTAGTCTCAACCTCAAGATAGGCAGAAAAGTAAACAGAAGGAAATAACAATAGACCCTTATCTGTGATTTTCGGTGTAATTGATTGCAAAAATATGGGTTCTTTTAGAGATAAGCTGTGAAATCCAAAGACTTGATGCCTGTAGCCCTAACAGTTATTTTCTATATATATATATTTGTGTGTGTATACACACACGTAATATATATGTAATATATATACATATATATGAAATATACTATTCTTTAAAACATTTCTAAAAAGCAAAATACTAATCTAAAAAAACCCCCACATTCATAGTCCTAAAAAGCCAATTCTTTGGAATTCAAAGGGGAATTCAAATAGGGGAAAAGTATCCAGGCCTAAATTCTGACCTCGTGAGTCAGGGTTATAAACACATGTGTGCATCCATTAAACCTGCAATTATTCATGGAAAGTTTATCTGGGTTGCAGATTGGCTGTGCTAGGAATGTAGCAACACCAGAACTGAGTCTTTGTGGAGCTGACTATGGTCTGGCAGGCTTATTAGCTGCTGCGGTGTGGGAACATGGATATGCTCTATCCAGGGCCAGGTGCAGAAGCAGTTTAACTGCCTTTCTTGGCACAGAGCCTGACCTAATAAACACTTTGAACTGGAGCTGGCTCTGCACAAACCCATCTTGGGAGTCTTTGTGGCACATTTGCTCTGCCAGAAGTGCTCACATATGTGATGTGCAGAGGAGCAAGTGGCTCCATGTAGAGCCAGAGGGATTATTGATCTGGGCCGAGTTCCACTTTGCTGAGCTCCGGATGGGCCTGCAGAGTCTATGGTATCCTGCGTCTTCGGGCCCTGTGTCCCCTGTCGTAGGAGGGCTCAATTACCACAGAGCTGGTGCCACGTGCGCGCTCGGAGCTCGCCTGGCTTTGGTGTGGTGCTAACACCAGCAGCCCTGGAGGGCATCTCATAGACAAGAGAGACGTGGGGAGGCAGCCCGGGTCTGGCAGGCCTAAAATGGACAAGAAGCTCGCAAGGCTTGCATTGCCTGAACTGCGTGTGTGTGGAGCGACGCTCCCTAGTGTGCCCCATGGTGTCTGTATTAGTTGTTTCCTTCCTGTTATCCAGCCTAGCTGAGCCCCTCATTACGCTAAGTAACTGAGACTTGACTGTGTGGACTTGTGAAACTGGTCACATGCCCTCAGTTACTCCTCAGTTGAGGTGTTTGAGGTTTTTCTACACTGTATGAAAATACTTTATTTGAAAGTGGTTCATGAGCTGGTTTGGAGGAGAATACATTTTGCAGTCAATCTTAGGAATAGCACAGCTATCTAGGATTCTTTTCTTTCTAGTACTTCAGAAAACTGTAGTTCAAAGGCTTTGTAAATGTTCATTTAATTCTCCAGGGTGCTTTCTGTTCAGTGCAATAGCATGCTATCTCTAATTAAAACACTGACCAACTGCTTAGTGTTTTTTTTTTCTATTTTTGACTACTGTTAACTTGTAGTCTTTACTTCGTTTGAAGTACTTCGCTTGCATTCTGAGTAAACCTTTTGCTTCAAGTTTGTTCTCAGAAGACTCCGCACACACATCATTTGAGGCCCGTGTGCATGCTTTTTCTCCTTCCCACTTCCATGCTTATTCCCCCATTAACTCCACATCTAGTATTTCAAAACAGCTTGAGTTTCAGTGCCAATAAGCCAGAAGAAAACAGTGAACTGAATTCAGCGATCCCTTAGTGCTGGGTGTGCTGAGCCATGGTGCGTGCACTTCATCTGGTGTGCATGCTACTTCAAAGTGACACAGCGGGTGCGCCACTGCCATTACCTGCCGCAACCCCCACAGCTGCCTGTGGCCCGGTCATAGCCGTTCTTGCTGCTGCGGATGTGCACAGCAAAAGAAAAAAAAAACAGCAGAACACTGGCATAGCACGCTTTTAGTCTTTAATTCAAGAAACTGGTTAAATATAGTTTAAATCCAGACCTGGTGGAACTGAATCACATGCTTATTTATATATATTTTTAACAGGCATTAAGGAGTTGTGATCCTGTGAGGTAATAATCATTAGCTCCCACAGAAGTCTATGGGAAAATAGCTGCAAGTTTAAGGGAAGCTAAGTTAATAGGGAAGAATAGATTTTGCTGTGGAAGTTGGCAAGCCTTTTATTTGTTTGTGCTTTATCTTACAGCGATCAGTTAAAATGCTGTCTTTGTCATGCAAACATAATGCCTGATAATTGTCAGCAGCATCAGTGATAGCCCCTGAACAGGGACAGTAATTGTTAGAAATGAAGACCAGCTGTTCTACACCCAAGCCCAAAATGAAAGGGACAATATTTCTATTAAAACAGGCAAGATTTAATTTTTTTTGAATAAATATATCTTAGAATAGCATATTCTTAAAAAACTCAATTAAAAAAATTGATCATGTAAAGAAGAAATACAATATGACTATATAGACTTTAGGATGTGAACATTTCTGCAGGCTTCTAGTAGGAATCACATGTGATAGAAGAAAAACCAAAACTATTGTTTTTTCTTCCTCTGATAATGTTCCAGTTAGTGTTACAGTTTATACTTCTCCAGATAAGGTTCTATTGTCATATTGCTGTATGTGTCTCTTTTAAGAAGTTGCGACTTTCAAGGGAAAAATGAAAGATATGATTGTGGTACTATATTAAGGAAAACATAATCAAGGGAGAGAAAGATATTCAAAACTGATCAAAATTGACTTACAGAAACAGTACGGCCTTAAACTAGGAAAGGCAGGTTTAGATTAATTGTAAGGAAAAGCTTCTAAGTAGTATGAGGGATTTGAGAAAGGAACAAGTGCCAGGTAGTTGCTTAGACTTGTTAATGGAAATGGGTGCACATGAAAAGAGGATAAATACAGAAAATGGGAACCCAATAACACTGGAATTCCCTTCCTTGCTTCTACCGCTGCGTCTGCTGTGGGGAATACAGGAGTGCTGGGGCTGACCACATGCCCCGGGGCTGTGGGCCAGCGTCTCCGGGCTCCGGCAGAACGGGGCGGGGGGGCGAATTAGCAGTGAAATCGGGACAATCAGAGGTCCAGCGCTTGAGTTTGCTCCTTCTTCCTCTTTTAGTTACTGGCAAGCACTCCCCCTCTAGCGTTATAATTTCCTACAAGTTTCAGGGTGCGTCTTGGTATATAGATTCCTGGAAGGAGAGCTCTAATGCGTAACTTGTGGATTGGTRGATACAAAGGAAGAAAGATTGATCTGTAATTAATTTTTAGACAGGCATAAAAATTCTGAGATTAACAGTCCCTTTGGAAACAGAGGAATCCCTGAATAGATCATGCCCGCAAAAACTATGGGTTTTATTGGTGTTGTTGAGGTGTTATTTTATTTTGAGAGGTCAGGCAGTAAAAAGGAAATGCCATAATGTCACCTTCCTGTTCAATCTTAACCCTCAGGTGCATCAGCGTTGTATCAGTCTTGGTCACATACTGTTTTTTCCACAGATCCCCCACTTCACTCTGTGTGAAAAGTCACCCATTCTGGGATTGTGCAGTGTCAGAGGGTCATCCTGACTCTATTCCGTGGGGGTGAAAAACATATAGTTACCTTGGCACTGGATTTCAGGAAGGTGATACCCTGTAGTATGGCATTCTGTCCTGTGATGTTAGTCAGGTCTTTTACATTGAATTTCAGGATGCCCAACATCATGCTGTATGTCTGATTTGCAGAAAGTAAGAAACTGAATTAGTGACCAATGTTCATCTGTGTCTGTCTGGGCCCTTCCAGATGTTCAGCTGTCCAGTCAGCAATACTGCACAGCTGCTGTGACGTGGGACCATATGTCCAGCAATGTCAGGGAGCTATGGAAAATTTTCAGTCTGCATGGAGAAAATTTCGGTCAGAGAATGACACATGTCCAGGAAAACTCAGATATATGATAACCTTATCAGTGAGGGAATTAGTAACTAATTTGGAAAAAAGTCTGAGTAGGCAGTAAATAGGATTGATATGACTATTGAGATAATGCGAATAAAGCAAAATTAAGTAACTGCCCATTTTGGTGAGTGTCATCCATTCAGAGCGGGAATCAAGCACTTGTGGAGAAAATGGGACACATTCGTGTAACCGATTGTATCAAAACATGTAATGCACGAAGGAGATGCATAAAGACTGCAGAGACGCCTTCATTTTGGCATTTGCGAATTTGTGAATAATAACAAACAGCAGGTAAAATCCTGTTACTGACCCCACCTATAGGAGAGGTTATTTATTGCCTCTGATAGCCCACTGGGTCAGATTAAGTGGGAGACAGGCTGAAAAAGGGGACAGTAGTCCTGCATTAGCATTAGTGTTGTACACAGGTTTGAAATGGCGTGCTAAATAAGCAGTCCCCTGCATTCCCCCTTCCACCCACCACTYGTACTGTGACTGTATCTGCTTGTGGATATATTTGTGTGTGTGCAATGTTTTAAAGTTTTAAAAAAAAAAGTCTTTTGGATCTTGCTCAATTATGCGTTGCTGTATTTCTGGGAAGAAGAATTCTTTTTTGACCCCAGATAGGGATCAGCTCAGCTTATGCTCCAAAGGATAGAGAGTAATATCCCCTGTGACCTTTTAGCCTAGCCGAGGCAGGGTTTTTAGCAAGTGGGCTTAAGACCCCATGTGTGGCAGCTASTGACATGAATGTCTGTAATGTCTCTTCTTGTCAATGATCCGTGAACTAAGGAATCTCGGAGGGTATCCTGACATGCAGTGGAGCTGTTATGGTCTAGTGCAGGAAAGAACCACGCAATGGTTAGATGAAAAGCTGGTGTCACAAGGAGTGTGTAAGTTGTTCTAAATATACCTGACAACAATTGTCCCTGGCTCTGTATTTACTTAAAAGAYGTGAGTGTGATATAATAGAAAAAACAAAGAAACAAACAAACAAAAAATAACTATTTATGACTTCTGTATTTCTAGTTTCTTTATATATACATATTCTCTATATAATATTGCATAAACTCTATAATATAATGTAGAACAAATAATAACAAATGACTATAAAAGAATGAAAAATGTAAGCTAAACTCCTAGTCACTTGAAGAGTRGGGTTGTCCAGAAGACAATCAAGGAAAAAAATCCTTTTTAAAAATAACTTCAAGTTTTCTTTAATTTTGGACATACTTGTTTTGACTTCCTTTAGAAGCTGACTATTCTGAATCTACATTACCATACCTAATGTGCGTAAAAGATTTGTAATTTGTTTAAACCATCTTTAGCCATTAGTTTAAAATAGTCCGTCTTTCTGTAATAGGTCCTCAAAGAATTGCCTGGATGTCAGGGAGAGCGCTGATTTAGGACTGGAGTCTACAGTTGCTGGTTCAAACGTCTCAGGTATATATGTAATGTTATATTCACCTTCTCAAACCTATTTCACCTGTTTTGGTGTCTAGAGTAGGTGCTAAGTAAAATTGAAGGGCCTAAACCTAAGAGGAAGATCCAGAAAGCCTACTTTTGTCGGCTCTGGAGGCATCTATCACTCACTAGGTACATCAGTGTATTTCCACCAAGTTCCCCATGTGCTCCAAGCTGAAGTGCCTGTAAATGTCTAGAAGATCCCTAGCATGACGCACCAGGTATCAAGCTCTTGCCTGAGCTCCCAA
This sequence comes from Apteryx rowi, assembly GCF_003343035.1. NCBI lineage: Eukaryota > Metazoa > Chordata > Aves > Apterygiformes > Apterygidae > Apteryx > Apteryx rowi. The sequence continues at coordinate 561,765 of NW_020450430.1, read as the reverse complement.
GTGACCGAGATGAGGCCAGAAACCCCTGTGTTCTTGATTGCTGGAGGAAATGGGAGACGTGTTTGGTTTCCCTCTTCAGTTTAAATGCATGTAAATTTTCCCACCTCTCTGGCTTCCCAGCTATCTCTGCTAATGTTCTTCTAAAGTAAGCATGTGTTTGTGTGTCTTCTGTGCCTTGAATTCCTGACCCTAGGTTGGCCCAGCTTCCTCTGGGGACAGGGAGGTTGTCTCCTCCAGTGAGCAGAGCACTCTTTAAGGATGCTTTAAGGGATTAAGGGAAGCTGGATGGGAGTTTCAGTCCTTTTAAGGTAAAAGGGAGTAGAACACAGGCTGGGAGGATGGGAGCTGGCTGTAATAAGCAGATAAGGGAGACTGCTAAAATAAGTACATATTCTTTTTAATTTTCTGGATTTCTAGGAATTAAATGCAGCAGTTCCTTAGAAAAGTTGCATTTGGTCTCTCTTTTTTTGCTGCATGTGGGGAAAACCTCCAGAGATTTGCAGACTGTTTTCCATATGAGGACAAGCTGCTTGTATAACAGATCCTCACCCTGATGTGTTTGAAGATTGGGTGCTGGATTCTGTTCACTCACCAGTTTGCTCTTTGGATCTGAATGGGTTTGGGCTGTGACCTACATTCAGTTCTTACCTCTTTCTCTGTTTCCAGTGTAATGCAAATGTCTTGTCCCTTTTTCCTGTTGGTTATCATCTTCTGTATTTCAAAATTAAATGGTAAAGAAATCTTAATTACCACAGTGCTAGGGCTTTCCAGTGATGTACCCTGCCCTTCCTCAGCACCAAGAGAAAACAAAATTAGGGTTTACACCCTTTCCACCATAGTTCTTCTTCTGCCCAGAAGTTTGTAACAGCTGATGGGAGTGATCTGAAAGTTGAAATGTGAGGCACAGTGCGAGGGCTATGCCCTTCAGGGGTGAGGGCAAATGGGCCCCAGTGCACATCATTGCACTTGGTGGTGTGCCAGCTATGGGATATCAGAGTATTCTTGCCAGGAAATTTTTCAGCAAATTGGAAGCTATGTGACCTTTAGGTTTAAGTGAGGGTAACGGTTTTCTGTGGCTTAAGTGCGAGGAGGATGTGATAGGGAGTGAGAAGGTGGTGGCGTACACCTAGTACACAGCTGTGCGCAGAAATACAAATCATCCATTTGGCACCATTCAAAGGCAGAACGTGTGTTTGCTATAGGCATCATTCGAGAGGGCAGAATGAAGGTCATGTGGATATGTGTTTAACTCTGTATTTCCCTGTTTGAAATTTGCTAGGCACAAGGTAATACAAAGGCACAAGATACATCCTCCTTAATACCATCTTGATCTTGTCCTGCCCATTTTATAAAAGCTACTAACATCTTTATAACCCTCTAGGATGTAAAAATGTTGTTTCCTCCTGTTCTGGCTTCTCTCTGCTACTACTGAGCCTCTTATGGCAGGCACCCTTGTATCACAGGCTTTGTACAGTTGTGCAGCCTGAACTGAGTACTGGACTTGGCCCCGCACCCTGCTCTATCCCTGTCTAGGTGTACTCCCCCTTCCCTGTTTTATGCATATTATCTTGGCCTTTCCAAACCTTTGATTTACTTAGTGGTTGACACTTCCAAGCTGCCCTCCTCTCCTTTGGCCAGTAGGAACTGATGCATTTTCTGTGCAGTAAGGACCTAGATTTTGGGTCATGTGAGATTCAGATAAGCTAAAGGGGCAGGCACTCCATAGATCTTGAACCTTAAATACAAATCTAGCTGTACAATGTAGCTTACTCTTGAATGTGTGGTTTCGTTCTTGAATGGTTACTGGGAAAAATTGGACTCTGTGGGTTTACTTTAGTCATGCTGTGATTTGCTGCTTGTATAAAAAGACATTAGTGAAACATACTAATCTTACATTGTTTTGGGGACTAGGGTAAGGATGTATTTTGGGAATCTCTGTTTTAAGAAATCTTAAATTTGGATCACTACCTATGCTATAAATCCCAAAGTGACGTGTTAATTTTCATGAAAAATCCAAGTAAGAGTGTGGATACTGGAGTATTTTGAAAGAATGATATTTAAACAGAATGAAGTTCTCAAGTTTATCTGTAGTTGAGCTGTCATTCAACTGTATTGTAATCTCATTAGGATAAGGACTCGTCGAAGTGTTTAGTGCAGACTGCCCTGATGGTGGTTGGTGCATTTAGGCACGTATGTAATACAACAGTATAATAAGCAATTTAATGCCTCATGTGATTTGTGATTCATGGGTTGCTGACTGCTAATATATTGTAGTGTTCTACAAATTAAAGCTTAGCTTGTTAGGTCCTTGAAGTCAACAAGGTTCAGTGTGCACAGGGCATTTAATTTTCTTGCACTGATTTAACAGGATTGGGGCCAAAGACGGTGAAGAAGTTGTTGTTTTTCTTTTTTTATCACTGATAAAATAGTTCTGATTTATGATCTTAAACCTTAGGCTAGTAAAGAGATATTCCTCCAGAGCTAAATGGTTGATAAAGAAAAAAAAAGATGTAATTCAGCTATGAGAGAAATAGCAAAATCAAAGTTTCATGATCCAAATCCTTGTAAAAGTTCTTCTTTTCTGATGATTGTGTTCTCTTTTAGATTTCTGAGGGAAGATGAATTTAGCAGAGATTTGTGATAATGCCAAAAAAGGAAGAGAATATGCACTCCTTGGGAATTATGACTCTTCAATGGTATATTACCAGGGTGTCATCCAGCAGATCCAGAGACATTGTCAGTCGATCAGGGATCCAGCAATTAAGGGCAAATGGCAACAGGTACAGTGAAATGAGGTTGCCTTTACTTTATTATTATTATATATACTTGATATTTGAAACATACACTGCATTTCCCAAACTTTTAAAATGTAGATGATGTATATTTCAGGTAAGTTTACAACATTTTGTTCACAATATTTAGTTGATGTTTTTGAGCCAGTATTTCCTGTGACATATTTAAAAGGAGTTCTTTTGTTCTAAATGAATCCATTTTCTTGTTTCACATAGTACGTCTGGCTAATCACTGGTCTAATTGTGTGTGACTGGATGCTTTGGAAAAACTGTTTTGCTGATGACTTCCCTTTGCTGTTTTATCCATCTAACATGCAGTACACTAAGATGTGCACGGATGGGTTAGTATCACTGAAATGGTTGTCTGAGTTGCAGTTAACTAAAATGATAGGATGCAAATTTGGATCAGGTTTCTAAAACCTGAAGTATTAACTCTTAGCTTGGATCTTGCAAACATCTGAATACATGCCTTACCTTGCTAACAGAAACTGTTGAAATCAGTGAACTAATCCACAGGTGAAATGTAAGGACTCACATTAGCACTTTCAATATTTAAGTCTTCCTGACATTTTGTCATCCCATTTTTCATTATACAAAATGTTTTCCATCTAAAAAACTAGTTCTTGGGCGATAAACATATAAAGGTGCATTCCGGAATAAAGAACCCATATTGTGTAAATATTTGTGAAAGAAACACATAGCTCCTATAAAAGATTTAATTTTGCTGTAACTGAAGAGGTGATTTCAAGATGTTTTTCTTAATATGTTTAAATAATGTTACTTAAAAACAGAAGCACATTTTTTCTTTTTATTGCAGCAGGTGCTTTGGTTATGTTTTTGTGCTTCAAACATCTGACAATAACATAGGGTATTTTGTGTAATGATAGCTAAATCACTGCTACCAATCATTTTCTAATGATAATATTATGCATAGGTATTTATCATAGATCTTTAAAGGTCTGTCTGCATATTAAGAGCTTGCCTGCAAAGCATGTGTGTGCATAAGCAGCTGTGGTAGGGCCTAGCTTTCTTGGTGATGTAATATGCTAAATATTGTATAGGAGATACTTTAAAGTATTTGTATTCAGGCTTCCCCCACCCCAGGCCACGCTGATATTTAAAAAAAAAAAGTTCATGGCCTATGCATATCCTGAGTTCCTGCTGAACTTGTAGTTGAGATGAAGGCAAAGTATGAGTTTTTTTGTTCTGCAGCTGCATCACTGCACTGCCTTCACTTTTAGTGTTTAGCGTTTTCTCTGATGACCTTGATTCTTCCATTAAACTTTTAACAGCTCTTGTCTTGTGAGGGTTAATTCCTTAAGTCTTATAACTTTGTGTGTTGCTTGAACTGCTTCAAAGAAGCCTCTGTAGCATGGAAATGTGTGCTGTACATTGGTTACAAGCCCCAAGTAAAAAGGGACCATTAACAGTCTCTAGGATTATTCCTTGGGGAAGACAGGGGGCTCCTTTGCAGAGGATTGCACATCCTGCACCTTCTCAGGAGTTACCCCTTTCAGGGAAAAACAGAATGGCCTCCGATGGTGTCATATGCACAGTTTAGAGAACTATCCTCAGAAAGATCATCAGTCGGTGGGGTAGCATCTCTCGTGCTGCGCTCTCATGTTAGTTCTGAAACTTCCCAGTGCGGTGGTGGCAGCTGGGCTTTGTCAAAATAGAACATGGCAATTACTGGTGTCAATCTCAGCTCAGGGACAGATGCCAAAAAGTAAGAAGTGTGAAGAAACACTGTGCTTCGTCCCCAGTCTGTTTGTCTTCTGGTCAATTTATGGGACTACCTGTAGCCCTCAGAGCCAAATGATACAGCCCTGAGAGCAAATGATACAGCCCTGGAACCACCAGCCGTTCCATATCTGCCCTGAATGGCTTAGTGGGACCTGTAAGTGTAGACCTGCTTTCTCATGCACTCTTGATTAAATAATTGTTGTGCCTTCTCATTTCTTGCGATAGAGTATGAGGGAGTCTGATGATCTGGATGTCAGCACTACTTCCCAGTTTCAACAGTAACTATATCCAGTAACTGTCTGACAGACTGTTTTGAAAAAAGTATAACCAAAAGTTGCATCACAAGAAAATACAAGAAAATACTTCTTGTCCATAATGTTAAAAGAATAAAGGGACTGCATTTTATATCCTTGTCATGAAAGAGTAATGCCATACACATGACAAATTTAGCAAAATTCAGGTCCAGTGCACTTGGTACCAGTAATATGCAGAAGCAAAATATTCCCATACCCTATATGCTTTTTGCAAGTGGCACCAAAGGCAAAACAAGCCTTAGCGCATGGTTAAGGAGACAAAGGCAGTCACTTTTTACCTGAAACTCTACCTCCTCTGGAATATGGAACTGGCCTGTTCTTTGGTTTATTCATCCTCTGAGGAATCTGAGAAGTATAATATCGTCCTAGAGATGGAATTTTACCATTTCTAGCAGATGCTGGGTAGGTGGAGCTTTACAGGGTTACTGTTGGGAGCTGTCCACAATGTGAGTGTGCACATAGGTAAGTGCTCAAACAGCAGAAAGGATTGTTATTTAAACCAATTCTTCTTTGAAATGTATTGTCTGTATGTACATTTGCAATCTATCCTCTTCCATGAGCCTCCTGAAGGATTCCTAGGAATTATAAGCTGAGGGAATCTCATAGCATGAAGCATACTTTTTTTTGTACATTTGTGCATGGCACATAAGCAGGGTGTATGTTCTGGTATTTCTGAGGCGGTCAAGCGTTAGTGTATATGTTTCCCCATAAAATGAGAAAATTCGTAAGAGTAACATATCTCAAAGAATATTTACAGCCATGTCTCTCTAGCTAAATAATTTTTACCTGTTATGTGAACCACTGCTCTCCCTGTATGGTCACTTCTCTACAGTGGGTGCTCCACCCTGAATGGGTACTTCATGCTGAATAATCTGTTTTGTTGCCCTCTGTACTACACAAGATTTTTTTCCAGCAGTGTATTGAGGGATGTAGAGCAGAGGTAAACCAGAAGTAGTTGGGATTTTGGATCAGACTCCCAAATACCATTGGTCTACCCCTCTTTGCTTAGGTGTCATTGTTTGCGAATTTCCAGAGGTTGGTCTGGGCAGAATGATGCTCAGTGCTAGCATGCAAGTGTTTGGTGGCTTGTATTTCGTGTAGCACAACGAGACAGCTTCAGTTTTGCAACTTTGTACTCTGTTATCAAGGAGTCTTTGTGCTTGGTGCTGAGAGGACAATTAGGAGGAAGAGGAATGTGGATGTACATCAGCTACTCCTCCAGATAAGGCTTCTTGGTTCAGTTCCACTTGAAGCAATACTGCTTCTAGGGTTTCAAAACCAGCACTGACTTGGGGAGAGGGATTGTGTTATCAACATGGAACAACCTGCAGAACTTCAAATGGAGAAAAGATGCATCCTGAAGGCCACCAAAGTGGCAGTGTGACAACACGAGAACTCCCCAACCCTTTGGGAGTTCATTGTGATTGATTGGTAACTAATTTAGCTTGGGGAGATCTGTGACCTGCTATTGAGGTCCAATTATTTGTTTTGCATCCAGGGGGTTCCCAACTTTCTTTCGGGTGGCTGAGAGTAGCCCCATTCCTATCCTCACTCTTAGGCCTCTGAGCTCATTTAAAAAAAAAAAAAAAAAGGTTACTTCTCTAGTGTGCTCTAAGATTTGGCTGACATGTGGGGCACATTCATCCACATAAGTGCAGGATGGTCTGGAGAGATTCCAAATGTGAAGGAACTCATCTCTTTTTTGCTTAGCAACAATAAAAGGTAGATTTACTCTCATGACCGCCACTGTGAACTTTACTGATGTTGACATTCCTCCTGTTTATTCTGAGAGTATCTTGGCTGTTGCAGTCTTTTTACTAGACAGCTGGCTTGTAGGAAAGAACTACTTCAGTGACAGTTCAGCAGCTGCAGAATGACAGCAGAGTGTGCCCCCAGGAGATAGCACTGTCTTACAACAAGGCCAGAGGCTGTCGAGCAAGACCTGCTACATGTTAGAACCATGTGCTGTGTGTTGCACAATATATGAGCGCACAGGAGCCTCAGCCGGAGCTGAGAGGCAGAAGTTCAATGACTCTCAGAGCGCCTTCAGTAGCCAGCAAGGCATCCTTTCCAACTGCAGTCACTGGAGCAGGGGATTAGGTGCATTGCGGTTATTGCTTTGAGAATAAACGATGAGATTTTTTTTTCCCCATCTTTAAACACTGTTCGGTCCAGAGGAGTTCTATGAAATGTTTTTACAACTGCAACTGAGAATCAGTGGGTTCATCTCTTGATCAGAGTGTTTTATGCCCGTATGTTAGGATGTGTTTTCTGCTTGGTCATTCTGTAAATCTTTAGGGCTGGAATATCAAAGGAAAGCTGTGGAGCCACTGCTTGGACTGGCAGGCTTCGTACTGGGCTCTCCAAAACCACTCAGTGCTGCAATGCTGCTTGTATTGAAGAGGTGATGTGGCTGGTGGGGACCCTGCCCTGTCTTCCCCCCAGCTGCACCAGCTTCTCTCCCCGCTCTGTGCTTTGTCCTGGTACTCATCTGATGACAGGGTGGCGAACCAATTCAGCTTGCTAACCCAGCAATACTGTC
>NW_020450430.1:510155-554334 GCF_003343035.1 Apteryx rowi | reverse complement strand
TTTTTTTTTCTTCCATTTTACCAAGCTGAACTGGGTTACTGTGTTAAGTGCCAGAGTTGAATCCAGAAGACCAGCAATAGAGTGTGGCTGGGCAGAAAAAGTGAGGAGAGACCTCCTTTTTGGCAATGGTGAGCTGTTAACTCAGCCCATGCTAGTTCCTGAAACTGCTCAAACATGAATAACTTAAAAGTTTTCTTTGGGTTCTCTAGACACTGAGGAGGAGCCACTTGGGGGCTGTTATACCTGAGAGAAGGGCGTAATGGGGCAAAGAGACCAGGTGAGTCCACATGAGTGGTTTCCCTGTTTGCAGTCTGCCTAGGCTGCTTTTGGGTCACACTGTTCTTGGTCACTCAAAGGTGACCCAAAGGCTCCATAATGACAGCATAGCCCTTCTTGGCTTGCCTCTTTGGGTTATTTTTTCTCAGTTGTGAGGAACTCTTTCTGCACCTGTTTCATCAGACTAGGTTTCCTTAAGGCCTCTGGGAATTTATCAACTGTTTTTCCTTTGTGGTTTTGTTGTTATTATGAGTATGTTTAGGGTTTTTTTGTTTGTTGGTGTGCCAGATACTGGGTAAATGATAAGGGTTGCGTATTTGAGAGTTGGTCTGCTCAGGTTTTTTTATAAGACATAACCAGCAGTTGTTAGTTTGTTTTTAACTTCCAAGGCATCAAAGACTCGCTGTCTTTCAATTTTGAGACATCATCCTCCTTTCTGGTCTAGAGAACTGAATGACAGCGTCCCAGACCTCAGTGGTGGCAAGCTGTTTTCCACCTACTTTTCTGCATGTGTTTGAATGCTGATATGAGGAATCTTCCTGTATTTCTGGAAAGCTGGAGTAGGAAGTGGCTGCCTCTCGTGGAGTGTTGCCCTGCAAGATTTATGCCGTATCACTCTTCTGTATGTCCCAGCAGCTGTTTGACTGGATTTATTTTTGGACATGAGGGATGTGTGTTAGATAGTTTGAGGGAACCAAGTTAGTAATCAATCACACTTGTAACTCATCAGGAAGTTCTTGCACTGGGGGATGTGTCTGCTGATCGTGTGACAAGAAAGCAGAGAGACAAAAAGCCGGGGAAGCATGTCAAATATTGACTGTCTTTACTAGAACAATCCTGCCTGAGCTGGATGTCCTGTGTCATTGGAAAGATACAGCTAGCCCATCTGGCATGAGCACGAAGGCTGCTTTGCCTTGTGAAACGATAAAGCACTTCCTGTACCTAAGGCTCCTTTTACACAGATGCACTTACCGATGGTGGGAAAGTAAATGCAATTTTGCAAGAACTGTGTAGGACCTCAGGGATTAACCCTTCCCCTTGCCTCTTTCCTTGCTGGTGTCTTGTGGAGGATAGTCATGTATATTTTTCTAGAGTTTAAGTTTTATACTAGAGAATTTCTTTGTGCTTCTGAAATCTCCTATTTTGTCCTTGCAGGGGGGAAATTCCTGGAAATTATTACAGAGCGTAATGATACATTGCTGTGGGATGCACCTGGCAGTATTTTAGGAGAACTGTAGCTTCCAGAAAGAGATGTTCATTACTGAGTAATGTCCATTTAATTGTTGATTCTTTTATAAACCAGCAAACACTTATGTCTGATAATGCTTTCTGTCTTGAATCTGGCCTACCAAAAGTGGGGGGCTGCAGCAGCAGAGTGGGGCAGATGAGGGAAGAAGCCATTCTCGGATTCCTGAGATGGAAGAAGAGAGTGTGAGAGAGAAATGGGATGATCAGGTAAACATCAGGCTGGGAGAGGGGCACTTCTACGTGTGTGCTAGCAAGACACAGCACCCTGTATTTACTCATCGTGGTTCCTTTCTGAGCACAAAGGAGAGACAGGGGAGATCTCCAGCTAGTGCACACATCCTTTTATCAGTAAGCACCATTGGGAGAACAGTCATATGGTGTCTTGCTGTTTAATATTAGTTTTCTAATTTGCTGCTGTTCTGTTGTAAACTGGATTCTGCCCCACAGCAGATGGGGGGGCAGGATGTGCAGTCCTCAAATTTTCTTGATCCTCTTGATTGTCCAGGGTCTGTGCAGTATGTGTTCAGAAGGAGATCCTGGATTTCAAGCAACATCATTATCACCTGTGATATCATCCTCAGTTGCCTTCCTCTGTTTGCCACAAACTGAAGCCTAGCTGCAGCATTCCCAGGCAACCTTTCTTCCAGCTCTGTCTCACATGGACACGTGACATGAGCACAGCTAGGTGCCTGTGTCTTTCCTTGTCTTTCTTGTAAGTTGACTCCAATGGCTGGCTTTTGATTCAGCCTTCCAGGGTACCCTAGTTGTGGCCTCACTCAGTCATGTCTGGTGGYGGCCTGCAAATATCCTAATGTGGTGTTTCTTCACAAGGGCTTTTAGAGCCTCTGTCTCTTTCCAGAGGATGGAAAAGTCCAAGATGTCTCCGCAGCTCCAGCTGCCAGCCTGTAGCAGGTGAGATTTGCATGGCCCTGAGGTAATTCTAGCTCTAGAGCACCAATACTGATTTCCCGACATGCACAGCAATGCATGAATCGGTCTTAGCAGTGCATGAAAACTTCAGTGAAGAGGTGACAGCTGCATCTTATGACCCTTGAGCAGGTAAAAACAAAGTAAGCATGAAGATTGGTCCCACAGAATGGAAAGCATCGCTGGATGATAGGTGGAGAACTGGTAAAATGCAGTGTTGGTGCACTCAGGTGAATCCTCACATGTCTTTAATGCACTGAAAACTTGTGCTTGTGAGCAAGAAAGTACAGTGTGTTTTTTGGCTGCTGGTATGCACTAAGACCTGGTCACCTTAGCATAGAAAATTTGAGCTTGTAACAAGCCATATGACTTAAAACTTATGAAAATGCTACACAAATGTTATGTTTCCTAGGCTTCAGTGGTACTGAAAAACTGAAATTGGTGCCCTAAAGAAAAGGTCTTTGATTTCACTGGGAACTGGATCATGCCATTGGTCAGCTGATACAAAATGACCATCATCAAGTAAATAATCTTGAAATTATTGCTGTAGTTCTAATTCTAATTCCCTGACTAGTGGCAATGAAAATTTCAAGTATAAAATTCAGCTGCATGACATTTGCAAGCAGGAAGATGAACCTAACAGAGATTCAATTGTTTCTGCTGTCATTAAGGATCTGTTGTCAATCTGATAGGTCTGGGGCTTGTGAATGGAAATGCTTGGGAATCCCTGCTTTTGAGGGTAGTGTATGTTTTGAACTACTTTCTGTGGTAAATCAAAATGAAAGAAAGTTTAAATTGTAACTGTTTTTAAATAACATATGTATTTCTGAAGGTCCGACAAGAACTAGTTGAAGAATATGAGCAAGTTAAGAGCATTGTCAACACTTTAGAGAGTTTTAAAACGGACAGACCTGCAGATATCCCTGTATCCTGTCAAGATGAGCCTTTTAGAGATCCTGCCGTTTGGCCCCCTCCTGTTCCAGCTGAGCACAGGTAATGAGAGGCTCAAGCAGGGTGGACGGAATGAAATTGGTTTGCCATAAATTCATGCTCTATTTTGAATGTATTTGTAACGTGAAAACCACATTTCACTTGCACCTTAATCATTTGCAGTAAAACATAAATATAATTCATTGGAAACAATGTAATTAAATTACAATTCAGATTTATTGCTGAAGTTCTAAAGAAAGTCAGTCCTTTTTACTGGTAGGAATGGCTAGCTAAGTGTCTGGAATCAGAGGCTGCTGAAGAGCTAAATGAGCTTCTGGTAACAGTAGCCTTTGTCATGTGCAGACAGAAAACTTTTTATTTCAGTTTGTTTAACTGGTTGAATTCATTGATGGCTGGGGACCCAGCAGGGAGTTGGAACTGAGGAACCTTGATGGACGTGCTGGTTAGAAATTGCTCTCAAGCTACAGAAAATATGACCTATGTTTAATCAATTGGTTAGTTTTAATGCAAAACATGTTCTGCAATACTTGGTCTTTTTCTTCTATAACCACCTTAAGGGTAACTTTAGTTAAGTAATAGTTTTCTTTAAATAAATTGCTTGTGTGTTTTGTGAAATGCTAATATTCACCCTAATAGTGCTTGACACTGGTTGTTGGAAGAAAGAAATCAAATTTAAAAACAAGAACAAAATTTATCATGCCAACATTCTTCTAACATTATAATAATAAAAAAATGTAATGTGTGTATATTCATATAAGCAAAGAAAGGGAAATAAAGTGAGAGATCTTCTTGGTTAGCAGAAAGAAATGCTGAGATTAATTGTAAATTCATGTGCTTTGTGACTATCAAACAGAGAGACTGGTCCTCTCTTTTCAAAAAACACTAAAAATGTAAGTGTAAAAATAATAGTAATGTTGATTAGCTCATTACTTTTCTGAGTGATATAAACCATTATCAAAAATTTTTCTGTAACACCGTGTGAAATGCGCGGTGTATTTGTTCATGTATCTTACTTAGAGTTAAGGGCCCAATAAATCATTCTTGTTTTTAAGATGAATTTAAATCTTGTGGAGATAAGTAAGGAAAACTAGCAACTGTTCTATGCTGTATGTTTAATGAAAATATATATAAAGCAAAATGTAGCACTTGTATTCAGGAATGTATATAAGTCATATTCCAGGAAAATGTTTTTGCAGTTAGCAAATTTTTAATTACTTGGACCAAGAATCAGTAGAAGATTTAACAGGGAACATTAATTTAAGTTGGGTGACATTCCTGCCCATGATTTTAGTTCTGTATTTGAAGTCCAATCCCTAGAGCAGAAGACTGTGACGCCTCATCTTAGAAACAAATTCTGTCTCCTCATGCCGCTACTGAGTTGTCTTTGATGATGCACACAAGTGTAGATAGTTGCAGTTTGGCTCTGTCTGCTTTTGCTTTCTAGGCAATTTTTATGTTTTGAAATTTTCACACAGGGGAATGAAATTGGAAGTTGGATGACTTTCCTTCATTCTTTATCCTTTCCTTGTTTGGGCCTGCCAAAGCCATTAGCCAGCTTCTTGCCAGGAATGTCTTCTCTTTGTGTAGAACTTGTGCATGTGAATATAACTTAATATATTCTTATGATCTAGAGTTAGAGGAAACTAGTTTGAAGACTTTAACTGAATTCTGTTTCCTTTTTTGTTACATGCATGTTGGTTTGTTGTAGGATTGTTTGCGGATGATTTTCTTTTTTTCCTCTGCTAAACTCTTTTTTTCTTTTTCTTTTGTATTTTTTTTCTTTCTTTTATTTCTCCTTTGGGTGTCTGACAGAACCAGAAATATGTTGCTGGATTTGCAAATATAGGGAGGTAAGACTTGGGGACTTGTCAGCTTTGGTAATAATTCAACAAGGGAGTTAATGAAATAGTAGTCCTTCCTTCCTGAAGTTGCTCTTTTTACGCTGTTTTTAGCATGTTTTTGTTGTGGTTGCTTCTTTTTAGGGCTCCACCTCAGATAAAACGTCCCAACCGAGAAGTAAAACCTTTGAGAAAAGAATCACCAGGACTGCAGCCACGTGGGCCTGTGGGCAGAGCACATCCAGCATCAAAAAGTGAGAAGTCTACAAGTAGCCGTGAAAGGGAATCTAGAGCTAGAGGAAGAGATGACAAGGTAAGAAGTGGGCATGTAGGTGAGGGAAGGAGTTATAATGCAGCTGGTGGCAAAGGGAAGCATTCTTATTTTTAGTTATTTAATACAAGTACAAAAATATAACAACAGTCCTGTGCAAGAAAACTTGCTGCTCTCCTCTTGCATCACAGACAAGCACGTATTATGAGGAGATTTAGCGGTAATGACACCAGATCAAGGAAAGTGCTGAGGTTTTTCCTCTGTCTTTATTTGAGAAGATTTTTTGTTACAAAAGCGTGGTAGCCTGCTGCTGGATGTTTCTTTTGTCTCAACTAGATCATGGACTTGATTCTAATCTGTCAGTTTAAAACAAGTGTAAAGATTCTTCTCCCCCTCCCCCCTTCCTCTTTTTAAGAAAATCCAATTCAGGTCTCTTGTAAAGATTTCCATGTAAAAAGTACAAAAGTGAGATCACTGCCCTCCTTTAGACTAATCATTGTAAACAGAATTCCACTGTATCCTTGCTTGTGTAATGCCATAGTAAAATTTAAGTGTGCTTAGAAGTTTTAGGACAGTTCTGTAAGCTCTGTGATATTGTGCAAATGTGTACTAAACTATTTATATATTTGAAAATTATGTGATGTAGATGTAGCAAAAACAAACTCTTAGCAACTTTAACTTTTTTCTCTGTCTACAGAAAACATTTGTATTTATTACAATATTTAGGAAGGTGTTTCTTGGAAAGACACCATACAAAACAATGAAATGAATTAGAATAAATTGGAAATTCTTATCCTGTAAAGATACATGAAAGAGAAGCAGTGCTGAAGTGAAAGAAAAGGAGACACTATGATTCACTATCAAGTAGTGGTATCAAAAACAATATTTAGGAAGGACTGTATTGTGACTGAAAAAGACTGATGTCTTTGTATGCAAATTGTTATTTCTGAGAAACTTTCATTTTTAAATTTAACCATTGAGCCAGTGCCAGGAACCCAAGAAATCTGTGGTATAAATGATACGAATCCAGAATGTACTGAAGCAGCTTTATTTCCTGACAAAGATATAAGAAACTCCTTCCTATTGGGTACACAGTATTGTACGGATCTTGATAGATGAATATGAAAATATTTAGGCCAGTTTTCTTTCAGATGAGTTTGGTTAGTCTCTTCAGGGCCTTTCTATTACAGGTTGTCTTTTTACAGTGCAGGACGAACTCAAAGATACACTTTTTCCATCATTAATTGTTTTTCCTATACAGAAAAAGTGTRTTAAGGAATAATAGCCCTCATTACCACTAGTAGATACGTTCAGGCACTTGTTTAGCAGTCCCACTGAGTGACTGTGCAGGTCAAGTTTACTCATTTTAGAAATCTCTCCACTCTAAATCAGTAAGATTTAAAATAAAAAGTGTGCATCCTCTAAGCTATAAAAAGCTTCTGAAGAACTGTGAAATAATTTACAGTTCTGCCAGTTTTGTGGGGAATTGGAATCATGGTGGGTGACAGGTTTAATTCACCAGATGTGTTTCTGTAAGGCAGCCTTCAAAGTCTTACCTCTAATGAGGGTGAACTCCGCTCTCAAAGCTTTCCGGTGATGAGTGTTATAGGGCTTTACTATAAGGAGTCTACAACAACATGACTTGTACAATACTTGTCTCTGAGAGTAATGCCGTTAGTAACACCACTGTTGCCAGGTAGAGGAAGTGTCATGAAGGTGCTTCATTTAATATGGTACATTTTAAATGCTCCTCTTATCTGAATTAATTGGTCACTAGGTGGCAGAAGGAAAATAGCTGCTAATGTCTGCTCTTCATAAAATACTTTTTTTGCATTCATCTAGGTACTTGGCAGTTATTTTACTTTCTTTGTCTGGTATATATGCAAAAATCATGTCAGATTACAAATTCTCATGTGTTGTATAACAATTTTGATAAGGAATCTGTGATTTTCCTTTGAAGGGAATTTTGAATGAAAGAAGAAATAGTCAGGGGTGGGAAGTGAAAGCAGTTACTGCAACTTTCCGTAGTTCATACAGGCATGAAAATAGGTTTAACTTCCCTCTCTGTTTTATCCTTTCTTAGTCTGCAAGTGTTGATGTTTTTCAGTTTCTGGAGCTTCTAGGAGAAGTTTACCACGGTAGTCCAGTATGTCAAATCAAAGAGGTTCAGTAACTCTTTATGTTCACCTAAAAGTAACAGGGCAAAACTGAAGCTTAAAACTAAGTGACTATATATCTATTTTCTCCTATAGTAATTTTTTTTTGCTCTATAATTCTTGGTTTTGGATGCTTGGCTAGGACTACTTAGAAGGTAACATATCCATTTTCTAAGATGTTGATTGCAGTATAACAGGTTGTACCCTTTACTGGGTACAACATGCATATTTATTTATGGTATTTTTCAAGATAAATATGGCTATAGTATTTGTATTTTAGAAATATTTTGCCTCCCTATATGAGTGTGAAGCCTTCTTTCACCTTTTCTCCTTCCAAAACTGCATCATCTTTTCATTCAGACTGTAACCATCTAGGGATAAGTTTTGCCCTGACTGTGCACTAAAGCACAGCACTAAAGGAGCACTAAAATCTCCTTTTGTAGTGCTGTGTCTTGAACTGAAACCAACTTGGATGGTGTTTATTTGCCAAGTCCTCATATTTACATGTTCCTTCTTTCTGCTTTCAAATGCCTCTTTCTTCTTAGTTCCCCTGGAAGTCTTCAGGCTTGTTCTCAAGGTATCCTCTGCTGGATTGATGCCAAGAATTTTCACCTCTCTTCAACAGTGAAAGAGGCAGCAAGAATGTTACATGTGTGTCTTTTAGAAATTGTGTAATGCCATGTCTAAGCACTAGAAGACTTTTTAGGAGTACTCTTTAGATTATTTTAAATTGTCAGTGGATGAGGAAGGTAGATATTGCAAAAGATATGAAATAGTAAATGACWGTTCAGGCAGAGTCTACCATTGCCCTATGTCAATGGCAAATTGCATTGAGAGTGCCTGTGTTAAGAGGAGGAAAGGAATGGTGATCCAGGCAAATGAAGCTGTAAATTTGATCTAAACAGCATGCAAAGTCTTAGAACAAATTTAGACTGGAATAAAAGTGAAAGACTTTGGACTAACCAGAAGAAGAAATAAAATGAAATATAGTTTCTTAAACACAGACATTGTCTTAATTAGCACTTTCTTTAGAGTTCCTATGAATGTCTTAGAAAAAGAAGTATGGTCAAATTCATCTACATGGATTTCAGTAAAATATGTGATAGGGTGCCACATGGGAAGTAATTAGTTAAACTAGAGACTGCATGGTATAGAAGAAAAATTGTAAGGTGGGGAGGGAATTAGGCTGTAAGGGGAATATTGATGAGTGCTTAAAGAACAAGTATCAAGCAACTGGCAAATTATTTATGGAATTCCTCAAGACCAGAGACTGGCTTCTGTTTTATGCTGAAATGGATGACCTGGGCACAAAAGAATAGGAAAGTGCTAATTCAATTTGCTGATGACACCAAGTTGGGAAGCTCCATCACAATAGAGGAGAATCAGACTGTTGTGCAGAAGGAATTGGATGACTCTGTGCTTGAGTCATGGAAATGGGATAATGTTCAGTCATGCAGAGCAGAAGGTTGTACACTTGGAGACTGTAACAAGAATTTTTGCTAGAATTTGGGAGATCAGCAGCTGAGAAGGAGAAAGATGTGGATGTATCAGCAGAAGTTGGATCATGCTAAACTTTCATTTGGCATATCACCTTTTCCCTGAAGGTAATGGGAACAGGTAGCTGCTCAAGCGAAGAGCAGCCAGGTGCCACCTTTGGCTTTGGCAGCAAGGGATAGAGAGTGCATCTGACAGTTGCRGCTTTGTGTATGCATGTGGTGGGAAGAGTCTGCAGGAAAGGAAGATGTTTTCAGGACCCAGTTCTGGCCATTGCAACTGCCAGGATTATCCTACATAATTGACCTCTTTCAGGTTGACAGTAAGGCACCAATATGATATAGCCATGGGAATGCAAAGGAAATTCCAGGCTGCATTTGTTGAGGTGTAACCAGCAGAGAAAAGAAATACTGATGCCATGATGTGAGACAGCAGCCAGAGTATTTTGAGTGCATTTCAACAGCCATGCTCAAGCAAGATGAGTTTGTATTAAAAAAAGGGGAATAAAAAAGTGAGCAGGTAACTGGAGAGCTTGTGTTCCAAGAGGAGCCTTCTTTAGTTTGGTGAATGAAGGCAGAGCACACACATGATACGAATACATCAGGGTGGTGAACACATGAGAGAGGGGACTGCTGAAACCAAAGGACAAACTTAGTACATGAATAGATTCATTTTGGAAATAAGATTTTTCTTCCAGTAGAGCAGTGCAAGTCTGAGACCCCCTCCTGGTGGAAAACCCAGCAAATCTCTAAATGTGTTGAATGGGAACTTGGTTGGCCTAAGAAAGGAGTTATGCAGTGCAATTGCCAAGGGGACTGGGCAGGAGCAGTCTCTTGCAGTCCGGTATACCTCTGGGTATTTGCATACATTTTTAGAGAGAAGCCATCACAGATACTTTTTTTAAAAGCTGTTTTGGGAAAGCGATACCAGAAAAAGAGATGAGGGCATGAATTATGCTTACGGACCACAAGACTGTGTAACTCAGTCCGGAAGCCTCGATCCAGGTGGCATGTCTTTGCTTCTAGCACTGCTCACTTATCTGCTGCCTGAGGATGGCAGATTGGACCAATTTGGTACCACCATTACTCATTTTATTATACGTGGAAACTCTTAAATATTTTAAATATTTTAAGTATGGGACTGGGAAAAATAAATTAAAAATTCCATTTGCCTAAAACGAGAGCCAGCATTATGCTGGCGGCAGGTCTCCCCCTTGGCCTCCTTCCTGTCTCTGTGTTGGGGAGCCCGGGAAGCAGGGGAAAACGAGCCTCGCTGGGCGGTGCAGCTGGGGGCTGCAGCTGCGGGGGGCCCCGGCGGCCCCGCGCCGCCTGCCGCGCTCTGCTGCCGCTCCGCGCTCCGTCTCCATAGTGGTGTGCGTGGCTTTTTTTTTTTTTAATTTATTTTATTATTTTTTTTAACCACAGTACATTGAGGTGCGGGTATTGCACTGTTTGATTTGTTGTTCACTGCCTTTCTCGCACAGCAATAAAGCTGCACTTAAGATTTGCACAAATCTGTGGCCCTGCCTCAGTACGTGGGTTTTGAGCTGCTGCTTCAGCCTCCTCCTCCAGCACACTGTAGCTGAGCGATTCACCCTGGCTTTTACTGCTTTTTAAAGCCTGCCTTAACCCTGTTTCATCCTGGAAAAAAAAATAAATAAAACATCCAAACAATTTTTTTTAAGTGTGCAGAAAAATTTTTCCACTAGGAAAACCAATTCATTGCAGGGGGATATGAGAGAAATGTGTAACAAGGAAGGCAGCAAATACCTTTGATTTTTATTGTGATTTTTGGTGTTTTTTTTATGGTTACATTTGGATTCCATTTTCTTTCTCTTCTGAAATCTTCCAAACTCTGCAGGGTTTTTCTCTGTTTCCTTTCTACACCAGGCCATTACATTTTTGACATCAGCTTTTTGTCTAAACAGAACTTTCAGCTTAATTTCCATTGCAAAAACTGATCTGGAAATACCGAACAACACAGAGTTCACTTGGAAGCAAGAAATAAAAATAGTGGGAAAATAAGCTGCTCCCTCACAGGCCTTGTAGGAAATGGGAGCAAATGGAAATGTAGCAAATGGGAGGGGTGTAATAGCTACCTTTTTGCCCTGCAAGCTTATGTGTGTGACTCCAGCTGCTTCTCAGCCCTACTTTGTCTAGGCTGCTTTTGTCCAGCCAGCTGGGATTCTTTAACTTGCTGCTGATAGTACTTAGAAGCTGAGTTAAGAGTCTTTAAGTAGCTCCCCCATTCAGCCTAGTTCAGTTAAAACAGTGCAGCTGCTTTTCAGGCACCACTGAACACTGCCGTTGAGCTGGGAGAGGAAGTGGTTTCCTTCTGAAGTGTGAGAGGAGGAGAATGAGCCATAATTCTTCAAAGGGAAAATGTTACTTCACCCCCATAAGCTCAACAGACCTGTGGAAGTATTAACCGGAAACTGTGGGCCATTTGGGACAGAGGCAGTATTTGGCTTGGTCATTGAAAGGGTATCAGCATGTTGCAGAAACTGCTGCAATTCAAAGCAGCTTGTGTGACTGGGGAGCTGCTTTAGGGCTTTTGGTGCACTTCTTAAATAAATATGACCTTTTAAAAGTATTTTAACTGTTTATGGGGCTGGATTGTGAGTGAGAGAAGGGAAGTAGATAGTTTGCAGTTGAGGAAAGGAGACATTGCAGGGCAGGAAGGCCTTAATTAAACAGTGGGGAAGAATCTTCTTGGTTTTCCTCAATCAAAGATCATGGGTTTACCAGCTTTCATGTTCTTTCTCAGTGATGATGGGGTCCCAATTGTGTAGCTCTGGCAGGTAGTGTAGCAGATGTAGCATCTTCCTGCTCAAACAGCCAATCAAAATATCCTTCAGATGGTCACATCCTCAGCCAGGGTTCAATGCATCATTAAGTCGTGACGTGGTCTGCGGTGTTAAGCTATTTCTGCATTTGTGCATTCAGCTGGCCAGGAAGTGTATCAGTAGTCAAAACAGTGGTTTAACATTGCTAAAATCTCATTTACTAATTTAAAACAAACCAGCCAACCCACTATGATGTTTAATGAGCTCTGGTGGTGTTTTATCACTGTGAGCTGCATCTATGAGGAAAACATTGTGCTGCTGTGGTGGAAGCAACCAGAGGTGTTTGGGGACTCTTTGTGGAGTGTAGGGATGAAAGCATTGGCTTTGCTGGCCACAGTGGCGCTGATAGCCAGCGTTCTGTGTAAAAGCTTGATATCTTCTTGTGACTTGAATCAGGCAGTACTGCTATATGCTACTAGTGAAGGATATGTTGAAAGAAAAATGTCCTTATCAGTCTGTGTGACTTTCACTTCTAGGGAAAGAAAATAACCCAGGAAGGTGCTGGTGATGGGGAAATTCCAAAATTTGATGGAGCAGGTTACGACAAAGACTTGGTCGAAGCTCTTGAAAGGGACATTGTGTCAAGGAATCCAAGCATTCATTGGTATGAGGATTTTTTCAACTGAACTGTTTTTGCTAGTGTGGAGGAAGGAAGGAATTATCTTCCTCCTTACTCTTAAAATAGGGAGTCATCATGGTCTTCTACACAGGAGCAAAACAAGGTCTTTTGGTTTTAACAGTTTATTAATTTAATTATAGTTAGGCTTTTGTTGCTAACTGATGTTATGGATCCATTACAAATGCTGCTGAAATACAAGTACACTCCAGAGAACTTTAAAGATATCACTCTGATGTTCACGTTGTCCAAAACAATTTTTAATTAAGCAGCTCAGGGTAACTTGAGTTGAAAGTCATTTTTTCCCTACCTTTCGCAAGTGGATTCAATTTTAGGTCACAGGATTGTTGGAGTGCTCTCATGAGGCATATACTGGCATGCTAAAAGAGATGCTACTGAATGAAAAGCTTCTCTATTTTTCATTGTTTAAAAGCAGAAGAAATATTATTGTACAGGAATCTTACACAAGTTTCTTTGCCTTGCACAGGGATGACATAGCAGATTTGGAAGAAGCCAAGAAATTATTAAGAGAAGCTGTTGTTCTTCCAATGTGGATGCCTGATTTTTTCAAAGGGATCAGAAGACCTTGGAAGGTGGGAATTTATTTGGTGTTTTGGTAATTGGCAAGTTGTAGCTGTGCATGCTTGCTGCTGCAGTGTGTATGGATGTCTATATTAAAGTGATAAAAAGGCAAACAGGAAGGTTTGGGATTTTGTTCGTGAAATCCTGTCATAATGATTCATGCAAAATGCACTGAAATAAACAGCTGGAAGTGTGTGCAGGGTTTACAGTAAATAATAATTCTCATGTTTTCTCAGTCATTGTTGATGTCAATACTCTATATGTCAGCCTGTACATATGAGCAAGTATATAGGGTATAATGATAGAAGCAGAAATGCTTAATGGAAGCTCTGTTTTGGATTATGAGAGCCCCTCTTTACCACTTCACTGAAGAAAGCAGTCTTTGGGTGGTTTTGTTTTGCACATGCCAGCTGTCTCTTAATGCAGGCTGCAAACTGCGGGCTGGAAGATGCAAGGAGAAGGGGAGCTAATCTGCTCCACCTGCAGCTGAACATAGTTAAGTCCTGGAATGGGAGAAATTTGACATGGGAGAGTGAACTACAAGTGGGGTAACTGTAAGGATGTGGGACTGAGCTGGACTGGCTGGGGAGACCAGATATCAGAGCCCAGTCTGGGCCTTGCTCAGAGCTTAAAAGAAGGAGGGAAGAGGTTGCTGAGCATTTCTGTAAACAGAAAATAAAATTGTCTTGCTTTTGTTGAGGGTTGGATTGACCCTTGTTTTCGGAATAACTAGTCACAACACAGGGGCTTCCTGGCTACTGAGAAGGATTTAGGAGTGAACTGCAGAAAAGAGACTACTTGTTGCAAATTGTCTATCATTCTGACTCTGCGAAGCAATGACATGTAGGGAGCACTGTGTACGTGAGTAGTTTCCACAGTTTAATGCCCTGATTCAGCAGCATACATCAGTCCTTGTGGTACTGACACCTGCCCTCTATTTTTCTGCTCGATCCTTATAGTTCTTTTGCTTATACATGGGACTGGCCTTTAGGGTTGTCCTCTGCAGCCCGAGCCAGTCCTGATTCCACATTATTCTGCTTATTTACGGAACAAAGCTCTGCAGGAATTGATGAGTGGAAGACTTGTTCTTGAGACTTGTGTAAAGAGTGGAAGTCAGAATGGGTGGGAGTCGATAGTTGTGGGATTGCTGCTTGAGGAACGCTCCTGCTGAAGGCTTTGGCAAGTTCCAGGCAAACAGAAGGAGCAGGGAGGCTAGCCTGAACCTGGAGCCAGGACACCATAGAGGTCAAGGCAGGAAGGTCTTTTGGGTTTAGAGTGCTAGTGGTCAGTACCTGTGGGCTTGAGGTTAACCTTAAGTTTAACCAAACTATCAGTGTAGACAGAGCCTAAATATCAGTAGGCTAAAGTGTACGGAGAGATTTTGGTGTCTTTTGTCTGGCTGAATCTATCTCCATTTCCCCTTGGGAAAGAGGATGTTGATCCATACCCTCTTCACAGACTACAGTAGTCACATCAATCCTGTCTTCAAAGGCTTGTAAGGGAATGAGAAACTGCTATGTTTCTTTTGAACCTATTAACATGCCTAGAAGATGCAGTGGCCACCTATCTTTAAAGCACATATCTCAGCAGACTGCAGGCAATGTGAAGAGTGCTCCACTGGCCCTATCTCCAAATATTGTGACAGTGGCTAAGGAAACAATGGCCTGGTCCTAAGAGTTGTGGTCTCTTTCTCTTTGCATGAGATTATTTTTCCTTATTGGCCAGCGTCACATCTGAAAACTAACTGGTTGTAGATATGGAAAAAAGAACTCTAAGATTATTTCCTCCCTTTGGTCTGAAATGCAAATTGATTTCTGTAGGGTCCATGAAGAACCTTCATTGTTAGCCTTTTTCCTGATGACTTGTGAAGCTGTARCTCTCCTCAATTTATTTTTCACACAGAACAGCATGTGTTTTCCTTACTGTTGACCTCTGACTGTGCTACAAGGGTGAGGAGTTTTGAAGGGAAGGCTGTTTCTTGCAGTAATCAGTGCAGCAGCAGGCATTTGTTGAGCCTAGTCATTCAGGACAATAATTCAGGGAAAAGGCAGTCAAATCTGCTTTTGGATGTTCAGTCTCTCCTGAGAACAATTCCCAAGACAGCCCTCACATTTTGCCCCTGTATTCAGAGGACAGTGCCTTGTATGAAGGAGCCGGCTCTCCTCCCGACTCAACACAAGTGGTGTACACTTGCAGCTGTGGATTTCTGAGTGTCCATGGGCTTGCTCTTTCTTTTTCTCTGAACTGTTTTGTGCCAAGAAGGCCCAGTTGCTTGCTGCGCTTCCCACTGCTCTGCTAGTGATTGTTACAACAACAAGAAGTAACCCTGCAGTGATTGCATCAAAACACTCGCTCCCTGTGGTGCATTTCAGCTTCTTATTGGAATAGTCTGGATTAACAGAGCCTTAGAGGAAGAATAAAGAAGGCTTTGTGTTTGTCAAGGATTTTAACTAGTGAGTAAGTGGCAGCCTCCTAGTTTGCAAAGAGGAAAAAGCAATTTGATCGTATGTGTTTCTCTTTGCAACCATGTACATCTAGTTTTGCTGGGAACTCAAGTTCACCTTTTTTCTCTCTTTTTTTAAACTGATATTTCTATCTTCTTTATCCCCAGAGAGCTTCGTTTTCCTCTGGCTTTGCACCTGGTGTGGCTGCTTTGCACCTGGATGAAGCACATAAATAATGCTACCAAAGTCATGTGCTAGGTAACACTCATTTTAATAGTTACACAGGAGGTGCAAAGCCAAGAGCTTTCAATTCAGCAGTGAGCAGGGTGCGTAGTGGAAGCCAGAATTTGACCTTCCACAATAATGGAGGACCAAAGCATTACCTAAAAAGGATGATAGCTCCTTGTATCACCAGGTCATGCACTAAACAGAGTTTTTGTGGAGTCAAGTGTGATTTGAGTTGAGGTGAAGCTTTTTTTGAAGTATTAAATAAACAAATTTGAATCTCAGATAGAACAGTAAGTCACCTCTGACCTGATATCACAGGCTGAAAAAGTTCCACCCAGTTGCTCCGGGATTGTACTTGCAATACTACTATGATATTGGTATGACTATGCAGCAGCTGAAATCATAGTGTATGTCTGAATGTTCATGGGAAGAAAAAAACTCAATTTACATTTTATGCTTGATGCCCTGGAGTTTAGGAAACCTTGGACGGCCTGAAGAGTGACATTGGAGCGTTAGCTCTATGGAAGGAGAGTGAATGTTTCTAACTTAATTTGCTGATGAATGTATGTTGAGCTTGCATTAGTAAAGTGTTAAATGGCAGTAAAGGTGTTAAGAGTTAATGGAAAATGGAGTACAGAGAGACTATTGCTTTTGAATAGTACATTTTTGAATAATTGCATTCCCGGTTGATTTGTTTTTATAGATCTCTTCCATGTTATTCTTTGTGCTTTTTGAAGTAAATTTTTGTGAGGAACAGATGAAACCTAATTTGCACTGTGGCTTGCATTTAACGGATATTTTACTGCTGTGGCATTTTATGTAAGATATTAATTGCAAAGCACATTATGATGTGCACTTCTAATTCTAGCTAATTTGATTACCCTTGCAATACAGCACAACTTTACTTTAGGAAACTCTTGTTAGCATTTGATAAGATTTTGCAGTTAGAAAAAAACCATGATGATGTTACATGATGATGAGTAAATGTGTGCTGAGTTAGGAGAGATATGTGCTCCTTCCTCTTACTTTCTGATAGACTACAAGACCACAGACAGAAAGACAGTCTGATGGTGTGGGTGCCAGCCTGGGACTTAATGAGTGCAGTTCAGTTTTCTAGTTTAAAGTTTTTTGAATAACCACTGAGGTCCATATTAGGCTTTTTGTGGGGTTGAGCTGTAGTCCACACGAGCCACAGTTCCTAATCTGTAAAACAGAAAAAGCAGTGCTGTTCTGCAGTGTGGTGAGGATGGTACTTCAGCCAGGAGGTGCTAAGATGCAGTAATATGGCCTTAGAAGTACTTAGATGGAGAGACTGAAGAGAAACCTTTGTATTCAATGAGTGTTCTACTGGGTACTAAGAAGCAAAAATCAACCAGACTCATGCATGCACATGGTCAGGATTTTTTGGCAAAATGTTTTTCTGTAGAAAAATGCACTAATGAGAGAATGCAACTTTTTGCAAAAGTATTTTGGTGTCTGTGAAGCTTTCTTTATGAGAGGCCTTTGTTCCAAAAAGAAGAACAATTTGCTCTCTTCATCTGCCTGTACAGCCTCTCATGAGTTGGGAGAGACACCCAGCTTCAAGTCCAGGCTCTGGCTGACTCAGAGCAAGGCTGTAAATCTATTGCCCAGTTCTCAAGTGATAGCTGCAGCAGCAGTTATTGGCATTTGTAGTTCTGACTTCAGGGCATTAGTAAGAAAAATAAATGGCAGAACACTTCCATGCTGTTCTCATGAAGCACGGTTCTTTTGTCTTCCATTGATGACAATTATGTTATTAAGCATTTAAACAGATCTGGGATCCTATTAAGATGTATTGTAGCTGATTGCAAAGTTTCTACATTTGTTGTTCATTGCTTCTGCCTTCACCTTTCAGGGTGTGCTGATGGTTGGTCCTCCTGGCACTGGCAAAACAATGTTAGCAAAAGCTGTTGCTACAGAATGTGGAACAACATTCTTCAATGTCTCTTCCTCTACTCTGACATCTAAATACAGGGGAGAGTCTGAAAAGCTAGTCCGCCTCTTGTTTGAAATGGTATGTCCTTGATGATGTGGTTTGTGGATCACTAAGGTGAGAAGGGACCTCTCTGTTGGTTCCCCAACCCTCCAGTAGCATGTTGGAAGCATGGAGTTCGTTGCACTGACACCCCTTGACCAGATAAAAATATGCAGTCTCTCTCTTCTTCTGATATGTTCTTGATGATTAAGAAGGGAATATTTGTAATCCATGTTCAGGATATCATTTTCTAGGCTATAGGTGAAACTGTGGCAGTTCCATATAGAGTCATGAACTTGACTGAGATTCAGTTCTTACCATTTGGGATAACAAGCCCATAGGAAGTAGATTTGAAATTGGAGGATTTGGGGAACTGTTATTCTAGAAGCAAAACATTTTAGTTCGGTTTCTATTTTGAACGGTGGCTGCAAAAGCTTCTCAGTGAATTATTGGGTGTAGTTCATCATGTGGGTGTGTGAGGACATGCCCGCACAGACATGTACTGAGGGGTCATTCATGTCTTCATGCTCCTCATTTCACTTCTACCATACTCTCAGTGAAAACCTGTCCCTTCAGAGATAGGCTGAGCTCCCTTCTTTCCCCTATACTTTCCCTTCATCAGCACAAAAATCTGGACATTAAAAACTGCCTATATTTTGATTGTGTTCCTTTTCCCCTTTGCAATACTGGTTGCTTAAGAAAACAACGAATGTTGAAAGACTTCTGACTCAAGGGGTACAATTTGAAGTGTATAAACTTAAGCCTATGCCAAACTGTTTGTAAAATCAACCTTTTAAATTACTTTCTTGCAACAGGGAGAAGGGATATGCTGTTTTCTTTATGTATGTAGTATACCTAGCTCAATTGGGTTGTGGTCTGATGAGGGCCTGTGCTTGCTGCTGCGGTCTTAATAATGATGTTTTCATTTGAATAAAGGCGAGATTTTATGCTCCAACAACAATCTTCATTGATGAAATAGATTCCATCTGCAGCCGCAGAGGCACATCTGACGAACATGAGGCGAGTCGCAGAGTCAAGTCAGAGCTGCTTGTGCAAATGGATGGTAACCAGTGTTTAGATCTGAGTTCAGGGTTGGGATGCTGTTTCTTTCCAGGGGGGAACATCAGAATTTGAGCAATCTGAAAAACCTGGCTTCATGGATAGAGGGAAAATAAGGCAGAGTTTTGGAGTAGTGTATTTTCAGAATGTTCAAAGGCAGATAAATGAAAAAGGTGTTCTGTTTTCATTTGTTTTTTCTAAAGTGGAAAATTAAAAGCTCATTTTTAGGAAACAGCTCTCTCTAGGAGAAGCAGATATTGAAGATYTGTGCAGTTGAATACAGGCCTTTGTTTCTGATGCAATTTAAACAAATTTCTTTTCTTTCCCACAGTCTACTGTTTAGGGTTCCCACTGTCAGATCTGATTTTGCCATATCTTATTGTGGCAGCTAATATCGCCCTGTTAATCATATTTAGTACCTGTTCTGTGCAGGTGCACATAGTGAGAAGCACTGTCTAAGGAACATTTTATGGTGTAGTGGTTTGATAACCATCTCTGTGCTGTGGTTATTATCTAACCACTATTTATAATGTCCTCAAGTGTGCATGTTCATTGCAGTAAACTCAGGGCAGGCAACTTTTTGCTTCAAAGTGATTATTTCTTTGCAGTCCTCCTTTGGGAGGCCAAGGAGTTGCTCTCATTTCTTCTGTGGCCATATTGAACAGAGATGGCCTTTTTGGTCCAGTATTGGTGGGGCATCATGTATGACTGCATTATTAGCCCTGTCAAAGAGAGCCTTCCCCTGACTCTGCAAAGGAATTAACTGTCCCCTTTTCTGTGGCAATGGTGGTCTTGTCACACCTATGCTGAGAGAAGTTTGGAAAGTGCTGCTGAGCTTTGTTCAAGCTTCTGCGAGGTTTGTCTAGGGTTTCTTAGCAAGCATCTCAATCAATAAGAGTAGTGGAGTGAAATTTCTCTACACTGTTGTTCTTGCAGGGGTGGGTGGTGCTCTGGAAAATGATGACCCTTCCAAAATGGTTATGGTATTAGCAGCTACAAATTTTCCCTGGGATATTGATGAAGCTCTCCGAAGGAGATTGGAGAAGAGGATTTATATACCTTTGCCCACAGGTATTTTTGCTACGAGTGTTTTCCTTTAAAATAGCCTTTCCAAGACTAGCTTAGGGCTGTTCCAGGACTGTGGGGTTTGGGACGAATCTTGATGTTTCTGTGATGAACGGTGAGTTTCAGGGGTTAATCATTTGGCTGGATCACTTTAAAGAGAGTGAGAGAAAAAGAAAATACTTGCTTGGGGGCTTAAAAACAAAGAGCTGCAGTTTTTCATTGCAAGCCCATTGATGGGTTCTTACATTCTGAAGGAGAGTTAGCTTTAATGAGCCTGGAATTATTTTAAATGTTTAACAGTCAATCCTTGAGTGATCATCAAAGGCAGCCTTTGGACATGTTAGGAAATACTGCAAATGCACTCTATGCCCTTGCAGATGAATGCAAAGAAGTGGATCCATGAATTTTCCCTCACAGGCTTAGTTCATTGTAAATCACTGCTTGCTGGCCTTTATGACTAGGCTTCAAGTCGCTCTGAATGCAGCAGGCTGATTGCTGTCCTGCCCTAAGACGTCTCAGCTTGTATTGTCTTTCCTGGCTGTCATTTATCTGTCCTATTAATTTTGAGATTCCTATCACTTGAAGTTTGCATAGCTTTGTTTCTTCTTGGTACAGTGAATACCTCCTCTCCCTGCATGAGCACTCAAGATAACAAGATGTGTGTTCATAGTGACAGCAGTTGTGATTGAGTTTAGCAGGTATAAGGACACTTTAATAATTCTACAGCTTGTCTTTGCAGCTTACAAACAGTAACAGCTCCTAACAGGATGCTTGTCTTTATGACCAATTAGTTTAAAATCCTATCAGTTTTTGCTCTTGTTTCTATTTAAACAAGATTGGTTTTTGACACAGTATATTACACCCTGGACAATATTTGAGATGTGTTCCTGATGTATTTCCAGTCTTATATTCCATTGCATTTATTCTGTACATGAGGACATTGAGCTGTTCCATGAAAATCTAAATGATGTATTTATAATTGTGCTGTGTAATTTGATGTGGCCAGGCATTTTAATTGAAAAATTATATGATATAGTATGTCATATATACACCTGTAAATTGTGGAATTTGGTGTGAGTATATATTCTACAATGTATCATTTTCAAAATATTGTAAGGGCTTGTTGATCCTACTGGGAAAAGTTTAAAAAACAAGAAAAATGTTCTCTAATAGAGGAGGCTCTCTGCAGGTTTGCCATATGTACGTTGAGGTGCTCTGTAAATAATAAATTTCCATTTTATAGTCAGTGCCAGCTGTGTGTGAATGATAGCCGTCTGTGTTACTGACAGTTCTGCAAAACACTCAAAAACAGCAGCCTTAGACATGCTTTCTGATTTTTTTTTTTTTTTTTCTCCCCTCCCTTTTTAAATTAGGGACACTAATAAATAAAACATGAGTGTGGATGTTTCTTTAAGACTTTTAGCTTTTCCTACTGCTACTTCCTCTGTAGTGGCTGTCTCTGTTGTAAGTCATAAAAATTGGTCACTGTGGAAATAAAGATGCTGAGCTGGTATATGTTCCCTTTAGAGTAAAAGCCAGAAGAGCATTCATCCTCTTTACCACCCTTGCACACAATGACACAGAGGCCTCAGCTGTCAAATGTGAATTCTCTGTTATAAGCCTAGGTTGTTTAAGTTATGCACACAAATGCACCTATGCACATGCCCTTCAAAGAAAAATGGTTAATTGGCTGCATAGGTATTCATTTACATATCTGGTGCATACATATCAGTATGCACATATCTATGTGCATACTGCACCTAGTTTTGAAAATGGGATACCAGAATGTTTGTATTGCAAATATATTAATATGTTTACTGTATTAATGTATCTGCTTTCTATCAGGCTTCAGCAGCTTTCTTGGGTCCCAACTGGGTAAAGCACTTAAACGCATGCTTAAGGTTCAGCCTATTGTTAAGGGTTTTGTATTGTCTACAGCTCTGTTAATAGTATCCTCTTTGTGTTTCTAATGAAACTGTGTGAATAATATGCAATCAAACAGTTGAACAGCGAGCGAATCCAAAGGATTATGAGAAGAAGCAGACACTTGTAGGATTGTGCTTTTGTGCCCTTGGGTAGTATGTGACCAAATGTTTTGTCACCTGTCACATAACAGATATTTTTGATGATGTATGACTTTTGAAAATGTCTCTAGATTATACTGTTTAAAGTATACTGCTTTGTCCATACACTTTGCTGTACTTGGCTGCACACTTTACTGTGATTTGTCCTATCACTTTTCTTTTCTTATGTTAAACCCCTTTGTATTTTTCACTGAAAATCTAAGTTGTGTTTTTATCTTTTTTTTTTTTTAATGTTACTCTTTTAAGTCTTCAAACAAATATTTTTTATGTTGTAGCAAAAGGCAGAGCAGAACTACTTAAGATCAATCTTCGGGAAGTAGAACTGGATCCTGATATCAGCCTTGAAGAAATTGCTGAGAAAATTGAAGGCTATTCYGGTGCTGACATCACTAATGTTTGCAGGTATCTTATTCACCTTAATTTGCAAATAAAACTGCATGTAAAATCATCAGTTGCATTATGTGATAAAAGAGAATACCCACTACAGCTGAAGCCATGCTAACAGTGGCTATGTGTGAGGCCCAAATCGATTTACTGGTACCGTTACTGTCATGTCGAGCAGTCTAAAGACCATGCAGTCTTTGTATGAGATGTGACCTAAGTTTGCTCTGGTCTTAAGAGGAAAAAATTATCTGAGCAAATCTCTTCTGTTACCATTGTCTGCATTTATTGAATGTTGTTTATCTGGTATAAAACTAGTTTGGATTTGTTTTTAATCCCATGGATTTAGGAGCTTGAATTTCCTGATACAAAGGAACTTTTCATAGAATGTTTCTTTGGGACTCCTATATATTGTATGTTGAGAGAGCACCAGTTGCAGCACGGTTTTGGTTTCTGCCTGATGCTTCTAGGTGCAAAGGTGATGCAGATAGCGTATAGCAGTAGTATTGAATTTATGCCTAAATAGGGTTGTGTTAACCACAGATCCCTACTGCAATAGCCTCATTCCCTGTTCCATGGGAAATTCTGGAATGAAGAGGAAAAGAATCAAACTTTCAAATCCCAGTTACATGAGAAGTTGAGTCCTGTCGCAGATGTTTCTGATACTCCCAAGCTGCTGGGCTTCTTGCAGCCTGCCATGCTGAGGGGGGAACTCTGACTCTGGGGCAGCTTGCTGAGGGAAGCCAGTAGCCCAGGAATTCCAGTAGTGCGGGTAGGAATTTGGGAACTGAAGCTTTAATTTCCCTTCCTCTTCCTCATGTGGCATAGCATGATCTAGGTGACAACCCAAAGCACAATTAAGTCTATTCCCTGAGTTGATGTTGTAAACTTCATAATGCTTCTGCCTGCACCCACTTTTGACCCACTGTGGTGAGCTCAAAATGTGAGGGGAGGGGAAGGCTGCTGTGCCACGACTGTGGAGAGGAGAAAGGGAAGGAAAAGAGGGCAGCTGGCATCTCACCACAGCATAGTGAAGGCTGGACTACTCCGGGAACCAGTAATGTGAGCTGGTGTATTTCCCTCCTCTTCCACAGACTGTTTCAGGTTTTGACAAATGAAGCTCTTCTAGTGAAGTATAGGCATTTGAAAAAACTTAACAGCAGGAACTCTATATCCCCTACAAAGACAGAGTCCCTACCAGAGAAACTGATGCTGTGGGGTTGGGGGGGGTGTGTATTTTTGTTTTGGGGGAAGGTTTTGCTGCTTCACATTGCATGTGAAATGACTCCATGGTTTTGAAAACTTGGTGTATCACTCAGTGCAATAGTTAAATTACCTGTTCTCCCTGAGGCTTATGTTATCCTTTACTGGGAAAAAACAGGGGAAAGAGACTATGTAATTGCAAACTGCATGTGGGCTGTGGTGGAAGAAATGAGCAGTCTTCTCTGTGCCAGTGGGCCACACTGGCAGCATGAGAGCTGGGGAGGAGTTGTGAAGGAGGTAGAGCGTGAGGAGCCACAGGCGCCAATGGCCTTGGCCCTGCAGGGCCCCATGACACTAGTGTTTTCTGCATCCTGCTCTGCCCTTTACAGATTCAGGTGCCCTGTTTGAGCAGGTGGTGAAGCTGGGCTACACTCCAAGCGCTTGCTGGCTCCCCTAGTGGGCTACGTGGTGTGGAGAGGGCTGAAATCTAACGGGACAGTGGGGAGATGCAAAATCCAGAGTACTTAAAAAAAAAAAAAAAAAAAAAAAAAAAAAAAAATTTGAGCACAATTTCCCTCCTGCCTTGCCCTTTCCTGCACGGAAGATGTAAGATTTCATCTCTATTAATCATTGCAAAAGGTTTTCAGTTTAATAGTTTTAATTATCTCTGCACGTTTACCATATGGTTAAATGGGTTTTGGTACCAATGCATTCTTTATGTTGAATTAATGTAGTGATCTGGGAATATGGAAGCTAAGAAAGATGTGATCCACATCTTCTATGGTAAATAAATGCTTTCTTAAGTGTTCTTGCCAGTGGTTTCTAGCAAGAGAATACAATCAAAATTCATAAGCTTACAGCATATGCTGCTACCAATTAGCTCTCATGCATTGTCCTGTATTTCCAGGGATGCCTCTTTAATGGCAATGAGACGACGTATTAACGGCTTAACTCCAGAAGAGATTCGGGCACTTTCTAAAGAGGAACTTCAGATGCCGGTTACCAAGGGGGACTTTGAGCTGGCTCTGAAGAAAATCTCCAAATCTGTTTCTGCTGCAGACCTGGAGAAGTATGAAAAATGGATGGCAGAGTTTGGATCTGCTTAATCTCAGTGACAGCTAGACTTTTATGGCTTTTGTTGTTTTCACTTGTAAAATGAGTTAGAAATCTTTTTAAAGGTTTAA
The DNA here is from genome assembly GCF_003343035.1 of Apteryx rowi. NCBI lineage: Eukaryota > Metazoa > Chordata > Aves > Apterygiformes > Apterygidae > Apteryx > Apteryx rowi. The sequence goes on along the minus strand of NW_020450430.1, from coordinate 529,486 downwards.
TGAAAGGTCTGCCTCTTTTTCCCTTCCCCTCCTGCCACCCTTTCTGGTGACAAGATCTCCTTTTAAACTCCATTTGCATTTAAAGGGAATAAACACAGTAATGAACTTATATTATAAATGATATTTTATGTCTGAATAGTAAAACTGGACAAACAGGAAGGAAAAAATTATACTTTTGAGGATAATCTTTTATTTTTCCAGTGAAGAGCAGTGTTACTTATCTCCTTATAGTCATCTTTCATGGCTGAAATCAATAAATCAGCCAGGGGAATGTGACTACAGAGGAGCTAACAAGGGCTCGCTGTTCCCCCTGCTCTTCGGAAGTGCTACATCTCTGCTGAGCTGCTGACTCTGCCTGCCTTGAATATGACATCGAAGTTACTGTTCTCTGATGTGGTTCTCTTTGCTTGAGTATTCAGAGCAAAGCATGTGGATTAATTGGCATTAGAGAGAGGAAATAAGGATTGGTCTTCATCAGGACATGGGCTCAGACCTCCTCTCTTGTACGCCCATTTGGCACTGATGTCACTTCAGACTGGACTGGTGTTGCCTGTGATTTCTCCTAATGGAAATGAGAGGAAAAGCAAAGGGCCCTGATTGATTTTAGTCCAATTTATGTTTGATCTCTAAACATAGTTTGTACCCAGTTTGACCAGTAGGCACTTTGACTTAAGTTACACCTTGCACTTTTATGCTTATGTATCATCCAACTATACTTTGTGCTTTCTAGATATTATTATTATTATTAAAGTACCAGTAGTTTAATACAGTAAAAACACTAATATCAAGGCTGTCCTTAAAACAGATGGCTATGGACTTCCACTTCTGATTAGGCATGAACTCTTTCCTAGCTTTCCTAGACAATGGAATTTGCACTTGTTTATGTTGTAGAACTGTTTACAATTAATTTTTTTATGAAGATTTCTTAAAAATGTATGAGTGTGTAATTGATTTTTGGAAAATGATCTCTATGATCTCATTTCTGTTCTCACCTGTTTCTTCCCCTCCCAATCCTAAATAAAAGTGCAAGTGTAGGGACAAGAAGGGTTAGGTTATAAACTCTGGCATGAGAAATCCTCTCTCCAGAGTGTTGCTGCCATGCTGGCAGTGTGACCGTTTCACAGACTCTGGCAGTGAGTCTGACATACAGAGGCTTCCCCTACTAGGAATGAGAAGGAAAGGCCAGTTTTACAGAGAAATATGCAGACTCTGAAATTCTCAGTGATTTCCTGAGCTAGGCTCTGAATATCTTGGTGACCTGGAGGGACTATGCAGTTCAGTAGGTATTCTGCCCTTGGGCTCTCTGCTGAGACTGCTAGTGATGTAGCCAGGTGTGGTAAAGTGGAGTGAGAAATGGATCTCTTTCACAAAGTAAGCCAAGTATTCAGAACTGTCCAGCTCCTCTTGAATGGGACTGTGTCCTTACTGCTGCTTCTTTTTGCTAGTTCTTGAAATTTTCAAATAATGTCAGTAATTCATCACACTGATCTGAGCACCTTTTGGGCATGACATGTATGATCCGTTAAGGTAAATGCTGCTCTAGCGTGTCTTCTGTTCAATAGCAAGGACTGTCAGGATATAAACTTGACAACTCTGCAGCGTCTATCTGATTGGGCTACATTTGCAATTGTTCCTGTCTGTCAGTATTTTTTTTCTTCTTTTTATATGAAGAACACATCTTGGATTGATCCTGTCATTTTATAGGTCTGCCCCAATTTGCATGGAGAAACATCAGGGAGATTAGTATCATCATGGAGATTCTGTCAGTCTTTTATTTGACATGAAACTCAATTGGGACTTTAGAAGCATGTTTCCATGTGGCACTCTAGAAAAATGCCTCCTGGGATTGGTTGAGACACACAGCTGCTGTTCATATTTTTCTGAAGAACAGAGTATCTCTGCTGGCTAGCATTAGGCTCTGTTAGACTCGAGGACAGGGAGGTCAGCATAGGAGGAACATCAGCTTTTACCCTTTTCGTCTATGGGGGGAATAAAAACTCCAGTTCCTTCTTTCCTGACCAGCTCTTGTTAACTAGGTACAGTAGAGCCCTCAGGGTTCACAGTACGTTGGCTGTGAGACTAAGTGGAACAGAGCTCTCTGCACTGGAAGATGAGCAAGCAGAAGCCGTGTTGATTCTTTATAGTTCATGGATAAATTCCTCCAAGGACTAGTCCGTTCATCCCAGGAAATAACTAGACCTTTACAGAGAGAAAGCTCTAAAAACACTGGCACAGTCTGTCATTTTCTCCTTATGAAATCTGTAGGCTACAGCTGTTACTCTTCTTTTGGTTTTACTGCAGTAGAAATTAGTAAAACTATGAGATTCTTTTGTGACCAATACTAGAGTAGCAGCCCAGGGTCTCTCATCTAGCCAGCTGGGGAGACCATTGCTGCCTGAGGAGCTTACAGTCTGCACAGTCAAGCTCTGGAAGGGAACAAACGTGGAATACCAGTAACTCATCCCATTTGGCTGCCCAAGAGCAGTGCTGGGATTCAGCAACTGCTACTTAGAAAGATGTAAGCATCGGTTTTCTCAGTGTGATTCTACAAACACCAGTGCGCCTTCTGCTGAAGAAAGTACAGTGTTTAGCAAAAATGTCATTCCTTGGCTCTTTGATAAACCTTCTACCTTAAAGTGTTAAACTGCCTTCTTGCAAGTCAGCAAAATTTGCTATTCTGGACGTTCCGTGTAGTGGGAACTGTTCAGGCACTGCAGTCTTTTACTCTAAAGGTAATGATCTCTACCCAAAATGGGTTTTTCTGTATAGGTCCATTCATCCTCTGCTGCTGCAGAGCAGAAAAGTAAGTTTCCAGGCCACAGATTTTTGTATGTATGATGGTTGTGCCTGAGCACTGCAGCCATGACTTGGGCCCCACCAGAGCAGGCACTCCACAAGACAAAAACTGTCCCTGCCCTGCTGAGACTTTTCAGCATTAGGAGCTGACTGTATATGCTGACCCTTACAGATTTACCAAGACTCATGTATGCACTCACCTGGATGGGCTTGCAGGTTGGCTTATAAGCTCAAGAGGGGAGCCAACGGAGGGGTATAACAAGGAGTGACTGGGGAAGGAAGGCCAGGCTAACAGCAGTAGCAACTCAAGGCCCCAAGCATGAGCTTACAGGTCAGTGAGCAGCATATGTCCAATTTGTGTCCCACTGGGGGAAACCCTAGGTTAGGGATGTTTGAATCATCAGAGTGCAACATACTAATATATCAGAGCCTGCTGCAACCATGTGTTCGGTCTATGTCTGTATGTGTGTATGGAGATACATATGTATATATACATGTATATATATACACGCACACACACTGTTCAGTATGTGGTGCTTCAGTAATTTGTACCTAAATTACACTAAAACATGTTTTAAAGCTGTGTTTCAGTGTAAATACTCTCTTGGGTGGCACTGTTAAGTTTTGTACAATAAGCATATGGGTTGTATGAAGTAATAAATGTATGTGTAGAGTCTTTTTGTCTCTCTCTCTTTGGGCCTGTGAATGCTTTTCTAGTGACAGTTCCCAAAGGCAGCCTCACAGTGCAGATGTTTTCAGTATGTCACAGTGATGTTGGATTCACCAAAGTCCTTGGCAGCGAACAGTTAAAACAGGTCTGGTTTTTTTGGGTAGTGCTGTCAGTAATGCTTTCCCTCTTAAATTGGCCTTTCATTGCTACAAGCTATAAAATGGTGAATGCGCCAATGCCCAGCACTTGGAAGGAGGGTGGAGGAGAGGAGAGCAGAGGCCCTAGCAGATGTTCAGTGTTAGCGCCTGATTCAGACCTCATATAGCTGGGCGGGTTTTTTATTGCTTGCCCCTGGGCTGAAAGTACAATCAGGCACTAAAGAAGTTATATCATCAGCTGCTTGCTAACCAGAAGTCTTTCAAGAGTAAAGCTTCTATTAGGAAAGAGGTTACAAAGTTGGAAAGAGAAACCAAGTCTCTTGAGACTGAGCTGGTTATTCGAATTTTCTCACTAACTAACTCCCTTATGAAAGTATGTGTAGTTTCCAGTGTTTCATAATGCCTTAAACATGAAAGAGCGAGCAAAGGAAATTGCTGATCAAGGGATTTCGGGAAAGGTCAGATTTTTGCATAGGAAGTTCAGTTAACCCCAGTTTAAAAGAGACTACAAAGTACTAAAGGTACACTGATCTGTTCTGGTTGTGGGGAAGATAAAAGGGTTTATGTGTGTGGCAAGGAACCTCTCCATCAAGCGAGCAAAGACTTAGCTCTACAGTCCAGACTTGAGGAGGTGAAAGCAGCAGAGGAAATTGTGAAAAAACTTCTGTCTACTTTTGGAATAAACTATCCTGAATTAGATCATTGAGGTTTTTTTCTGATCTTTAACTACAATAAGAGCGTGATGAGAATGCAAGTGCTGCTGTGCTGCCTGGGATGACATGGGAAGCCTGAGAACAAAAGAGCAACAGGTTGGTATTAGCAGGGTGGAGCAAGTTGTGTCAGGACTAATGCCRCGTGCAGCGGCAGCCGGGGCCTGCTTTCTGTCAGGTGCCTCCCGAACAAAGCTGTCAGCCCGGGCTGCAGTGATGCGAGGCAAGGATGGCCTCAGTCTCCATCTCAGTAGCCCTGTAATGGAATAAAATGAGTTGTATAAAGCTACCCATGATGGTGATCGCAAAGACTGTCATCCTAAAGCCCTGATACCCTCCAGGGAATCGTAGCCAGAGGATTATTACCAGAAATTAGCATCAGAAGCTTCTGTTTTCCTGTAAATTCTGCTTCTCCCCTGGCTGAGAGATGAATGCTCCAGTTCAACCTGCTACAAGACCCACATTCCCAACAGTGGGTTACAACCAGTGAAGCTGGAGAGGGAGGAAGGCTCCCAGGCAGAGAAGGTGGCCAGTGGTCTTTTTCCCTGGTCACATTAGGTGTTTCATGAGCGCACCTGTCCAAAAGGTTGGCCATGGCTGCAGGTGCATAAATCATGCATGTTTCGGAGCCTGGCTGCCACCCAGACCTTGGCTGGCCAAACTGTGATATTCCTGTCTCTCACAGCACAGAAGAGTCTTGCATTGGACCCTCTCTGCCTTCTAGGCCAGCCTGGTTTTGTACACTGGTTGCGACCTGTTTGTCTGACCCACTTTCTACAAACAGAATTGTTCTGTGCCTAGAGGAGCAGCTTTTGTGCAGTACAGAGCATGCTTTCTGATCAGCTGAAGAGCTGTGCTCCTACACGTGTCATTACCTAGGTGTTTTGGGAAGCTCCCAGGAATTTCCCTATTCGTTTTAAAAAGGCCCCAAGTAGTATTAAAAATGATTGGAATGATGTATAGCTCACCAGAGAGGAGAGCTGAGATGTCTTAGCTAACCTGATTACCCAATACAAGAGCTTAAATACACTACTTAATTAGATACACTACTTAAATGGCCAAGAAAGGTGCCACGAGGAACGTTCTGTTTTTCTTAAGGGGCAAAGTGCTGGGATGTTCCCAGTTCTTACTGCAAGGACAGAGTCGGGGTTGTGTCATGGGCCTGCTCCATTTTCTAGCTTTTGTGTACTTGTGAATTCTTGTTTGTTGTAACAGGTAACAGTTTTCTCAGAGTCAGGGGGAAGCCAAGGAGACTGGAGCTTTTGGGGTCTTGTAATCTGGTTGGTATGTGAGGCAGCTGTGAACATTCCTAACATGCTTATTTTTGCAGGAAAGCATCCTGCATCCTGTGTGGCTGTCCTGCTGTAGCTTTGTGCAAAGTCTCTTAAAATAGGCTAGAATATTAACTTAAAGAGATAAGTTTCTACCGCCAGATTAAAACTGTGTTACTCCCATTTGTGAGCAGTCCCTAGTGTGAGTTGTTCAACTGATGTAAGAGAAACAGTTCTACAAGTAAGAGTTTTGTGAACTTGACTATGGAAAGCAAGAGAGGTAGAAAAATTTTTGCTTAAACTACATAATACCCAAGATGTTAAGAGCAGATGGAGTTGAAATTTCTGCTTCTTGTGCCTTTCCTGTTTATCTAGCAGTTACACTGCTTGTTCTTTCTGGTTCCAATTTGTTTTGAAATAATTACCATTGTTTATCCATCTCTCAGACAGCGTTTGCAGATGAATTGTTTCCACCGAGCCCTCTTTTGCTTAGCAGTTGGTGTTTTTGCACAGTGTGTTGTGTGACATCTAATTGAACAGGTAGATTGTATGAGCTCTATGAGCTCTTCCTTGTGAAGTAAAGGTCACTGGAACGGTGAAGGTGAGAGGAAATGCGCTGAATACCAATTGGACTGCCAGGAACAGATACCATAGCAACTCCGTACAAGGTTTATAAATATCACCAAAAAGAAAAGAGGAATAACCTTAAGGAGCTGCTGACAACACTGCAATATGCATGTTGATAAAACTGTGGTCTTTGCATCCTTGCTAGTACGCAGAACATATATAACAGGATGGAAGTGGCTTGGCGAATAAGGGAAGCCAATGGCAGTTGCTGCTGACAGATTTCATCACCCAGCCTTGCTGCTTAAAAATGTACCAAAGTCCAGGGCAGGTTTGTTAAGGGCACTACAAAAGCTGCCTTTTACTGAGTCATATTTGACTTCCTAGTAGGTTGGTTTCCATCTTTAAATGTCTTTAAACTTTCAGATATGCTGGGGCTGGAGTGCTTTTTCAAGGCTGTAAGAAGTGTATGTTAATAGTAAGGTGTTTCTGTAGGGTCTTAGGGCTCTGTTGCGCTAGGTACCATTCAGATGCACAATAAGAGATGCTTTAAATGCTTACAAAGAGTTGCACTGGTGGAAGGATGGGAAGGGAGGCAAAGGGGAAGTGACTTACCCAAGGTCATTCAGTGGCAGAGGCAAAACTATCCCTCTGACTCCGTGTCTGGTCCTAAAGGATACTCTAGTGTTTTCAGTTGCTTTGGATTCACAACCCCCTAATAGAATTAAACCCAGCAAGTTTGTTTTTCTCAAATACTTCTAGAGGCCCTTAAAAGTAGCTTGTGGTGTTCCTGGGGGTGGCAGATGATAGTTTGGAAAGCACTGGCCCATGTCATCCTAAGCTTGCCTGCATTTTTTATGCAAGGGAGTGTATAATAGATCCTGTTGATTTTATTTTCTTCTTGTTAGTTTGCTCAGAAAGACGAAGCCAGGCAAATGTGAGGTGCTTCTGGGAGTTTATTTACAGTGTGTCTTTTTTGTGCAGATTAGCGTTTCATCAGCATATGGCACAACCATTTAAAATAAATATTTGGCTTTTCTTAATTTATGCTGATGAAGAAAGGTCCCTGAGCATACATATATATTCCTCTGTTGTATGTAATTAGACATTTCTACTGCTGCGCTGGGGGACTGGCCCCCCGCTCCTTGCTGCGAGGAGCTGAGAGCTGTGCTTCGCCCCCTCTCCTGTGCAGGGGCCATCTGCACCTCACTCTGCCGGGCAGCTCCACGGGAGTGGGCAGGTGCCTGTTTCTCTGCTCCCGCATACACCAGCCCCAGCTTGTCTATCCCCATGCTGGCACCACCAGGTCAGCTTCCCTCTCTAGATCCTGGGTATTTAGATTTATTTAAAGCTGGGAACATGCCCAGTTTCCGCCTGGCACCCCTGTCCCCAATCACCTTCTTTGCCTGACGAGGCAGCTGTCCTTTTGCAAGACGCGACCCCAAGCAAAGCGTATAACAGCTATCCACTTCAGCTGGGGAGCGTGCCTGGAAAAGCTGTCGGCAGCTGCAGGGCATGACTGCAGCCAGGGTGTGCTGGGTCATGTCCTTGCGTACCCACCCCATCCGGACAAGGGAAATGGTGCGAAGGGAGGGATGTTCCCACAGGCACACACTGAGGACTTGGAAGGGAGAAGAGCAGGAAACCTAGCTAAAAAAAAAAAAAAAAAAGGAACAAATGAAAAGCTAACCAGTTTTAAGATGGAGCAGAGAGGGCCCTGTGACTGAGGTGGCTGTTCCCAGCCCTGTGGTGTATCCAGATGTCTTGTTATCTGACACAAGGTCTGCAAACTTTTTTCTAGTTCCTAATCTGAATCTGTTCATTCTCAATTTGCATCCATCTGATCTTGTGCTAATAGCCTTCTCTAGATCTTCTTACTCTCTGATATTTATCCTACATCCCTGAATGTATTTATAGAGTCATTATATAAAATGACACTTTGTGCTCTGTTAGACTGTACAAGCTCCTTTAGGCTTTTTAATAGGACAGATCCTCTTTAGCAATCTTTCTTTCCACCTGCACCTGTTTGTTTCTTTTTTTTTAAACACAAACCAGCAGAACTGTACACAGTGGGTCCATAAGCCACACATGGCAAGTACCCAAAAAGGCAAGGACAAAAGAAATCACTGTCCTGGTGTGTTGTTATAATCAAGCAAATAAACCAAGTATTTGGTTGTATAACCTATGGGAGGGTGGAAGATTTAGATATATTGTTGTTGGACAGCAACTAGAACTCATTAAGATGACGGAGACAGTTGCAGGCAGCAGGATGCACAGAGGAAGGGGCAGAAATGCAGAAGCTCTCCAAGGGAAGACAAGAGACAAGATTTGGAAATTCTGTTTACAGGGGAAACAGCAAGATGCACACGCACACACACACGGTTTGAAACAACATTGTTTTCTGTGAATTTTTGGATGCTGCCCAGAAGAAAGAGAAAGAAGAGATTTGGGACCTGCTAATAAGCTCCATGGACAGCACAGCCACAGGGAAACAGCAATCAGTGTGAGTGTGGAGTAATGGGATGGACTGGATCTACCTGTCTTCCCAGTTTCCCTGTCTCTTTTGACTTTCTCCCGTGTGTATTCACAGAGCCCAGCCAGGCCTGGGTTGTCCTGGCGCTGGCACTCAACTCCTCACTGGCACAAGCACCAAATCACTCTGTGCAGGACCCTGGCTTTGTACTGCTTTCTCGGGCATGCTCCTTCCTCTGGAACTGTCCAGAAACAAAACCCAATTGCAGGCTCTCAAAGGGAGCAGTTAAGCATTTGGCACTCTGCATGGCACCATCATCTAGTTTCGGTCTCCAAAAATCCCCCAGATGGAAGTTACCAGCACTGCCCTCATTTGTGTATCCCATGCACCTCGGCACCAAAATAGCTCTTCTCCGAGGGAAATGCAACGTCCTATCAGCTTATCGTTAGCTTTCTTTGTGTCATTCCCACGTCCAGTCCCCAAAAACATATCATCTTGGATTAGCACCAGACTCGCACCTTCCCAGGCTGTCTCTGCACCACTAGCAAAAGCACCCTTGCCTATCTTTAAAGGAGTTTCCTCTCATGCTTAACAAAGTCTGAGGGCCTGATATTTTCTGTGGGTATCATGATGAAGCTGCAAATGCATGTACAACTGAACGCACTAGCCAGGGAGGTCTCAGAGAGCCCCACTGCTGAGCCTTACTACAGAGCAGCAGGGAGCAGAGAAGACAGAGAGTCTGAGCAAGGCCAGCTCTGCAGCGTCCCCATCCCTGAGGTCCTCCCTGGCCCACCTCTCTCTCAGTATCTCTGTGAATGAATTTAGAAGAAGGCAGTGATGATGTAGAGTGGGCAAGCGGAAAGGAATTAACTGAGCCTGTTCTTTATTATGGTCACTAAGCATAATCTTTGCTCTTGCAGACTCAGGTCCACATCCATCCCTTCACTCTGCACTACAGCGAGAGTAGGCAAGAGAGATGTCCAACCTGGACCCATCTGTGAGCAATGCCACAAACATGCTGGCTGTGCCGAGACCTTCAATTTTAGTATCTTTTTCTGCCAGAAGCCAGGTGGATATGATCTTCCACTGAGCACCTTTCTTTAAGGTACATTTGTGGGAGGAGGACACCAGAGTGATATCCTGGCCTGAGCAGCAGAAATCTCACTGCAGCCTTGGTGTCTGTTTGTGTGGGGCGATATTAGTGGTCTGGGTTAACAGACACGACCCAAAACGGAGGGCAGACGGGGCTGCTCGCCTCAGTGGTTGCCTAAGCATTGCGCAATTGCTAAGGGCTGATGTGAGAGCTGTAGGAGCCGGGTTTGTGCTGTGGGGCTTCCCYGTAGCCCCCTTGCACAGTCAGTGTACACGCTCAGGTGGTTTCCTGCAGTGGTTTCTGTTTCTTAAGTTTTTTTCAACTCTGGCTTGATTCATCTTCCACAATGCCAGCTGCAAGTCAATGGTCAGACTGAGGGGAATTCAGGGCCTTCTTTAAGGGTGCAGAAGGCACTCAGCCCACACGTGGGAAATCCAGGAGTGACAAACGCAAGCACATATGCAACCTTTCTTCCCCAAAGACAAACATGTTTTGGCGAAAAGCAACCAGAAATACTATTATGCAAAAAAATGAGCCATTTAGATTGATTTTGGTCAGCAGATTCCTGTCATATCTGGTGATGTTTGTTACAGGTAATGTGGGGAAAAAGCTATCAAACTTCTATTCCTCAGTGGCAGGGATGGTCTAGTGTTTTTTCAGTTATGCTGCTCTTCTGGGACTGCTCTGCAGTGTGTCAGCAGGCCCCAGCTGCTGGCCCTAGGCTTCCACAGCTTAACTGCAAAGTTAGTTAACCTCTCTCTAGAGACCCAAGCAACTCTGCTTCTCAAAGACTTTTCTTCTGAACTAGTTGTGTTTTATACCTTGTTTCAATTCTCAGACCTTCTGCAAAGAGTTATCTRAAGCCTGGCTGGCCAGTATTTTCCTCTCATGGTCTAGTGCTGTTCTAAGAAGACAAAGAAACTTCCTCACACTTAAAAAAAAAAATTCTTGGCRTGATTTGGTAACCAGCAGGAACAGGCTTATGTCTGGATACACCTGACAGAATATGCTGCACAGCCTTCCAAGCGGGAATCAAACCTGCTTGAGATATCATTGAATAAGGTCAGGGAAGGACTGTATGAGAGAACAGAGAAGAGGATGGAGGTAGAAATTCATGTTGGTGGAGTGAGTCCTGGGATGATGATGCAAATGTCTCAAGTTAGGAGCCCATGGCTGCTTTAGGGGGCCAAGGCTGGGGTTCCTCTCACCTAATTGCAGGTATGTGTACCTGAGCCAGTCACCCAGACTCCCTGCAGAGTCAGCAGAGGGAAACAAGCAAGTTTAGGAGACTTACTGACACATTTTAGATGCCTTCTCCAGGATCAGATGAATGGGGCCTCTGGAGTGCCATTTATTATACAAGGAGTCAAGGGAGAGCAGCTCAGATGTCGAATTTCAGGTGAGAAGAGCCTTTGTGTCTGTTTCTCCTCGTCGCCCCAGATGCCCTCACTGTCCCTTCAACATTGCTGCCTGATTGTTGTCTGCCTTTAGACATCTCTTGGTCCTTTGGTGTCTCAGGTGCTTTTCCCGCACACATGGAACACACACACTTTTGACAGCCCTGTAATTTAAGTCAGTCCCAAGATCTGTCATGATGTAGTTCTCCTCTGCAAACCATTAAATCCTCTCCTTGCTTTCTGCAAGGCTCCTGGGTTTAGTCTGTCTGGAACCAAGGTTAGCCCAGCTTGGCAAACTGGGACCATTGCACCCTGAGCAGTGAGGCTGTCAATAGTATGGAAATACCCCAGCTATGCACCTTCATCCTGGCCCCTTTTAGCAAACTCTGTGAGCTGAGGGAGATGGGACAGGACAGAGATGGGAACTGTAGCTACTAGTACTAATTAGGTAGGATCTGCCAGGAGACAGCAGAGAGTGCATTCTTTCTTTAGCAGGAGAGAGAAAGGCATGAGAAATTTGGGAGTTAAGCATGGATCCCAAGGAGGGTTGAACATCCAGCACTCTGACTATTCTTGTACAGATACTTCCTTGCATAATTTCCCCTGGACATGGATACCAAAACACAGTCATCTTTCCTGAGGACCATTCTTGCCTGACGGTAGCCAGATGGATCTGCTGTGGAAATATGCTGGGAAGTGGGAAGGCTTACACTGTGTATCTGATTCCTAATCATGTAATATCGTCATGGTCCTGCTGGGGTCAGTGTCTCTCTAACAATAACCTGCAGTGCAATGACCAGGTCAGTAGACATGATAAGAGATAGACACTGTCCCATGTCTGCTGCCTCCTTAACAAAACTTGTTAACAAATCTGAGCCTCAGGAGGCGGAGGAGAAAGGAGAAGGCAGAGTCAGAAAGAGATGTTTCTTTGTGCCCAGCTTTATTTTATAAGTCTATGCTGCATGGCTTCTTTTAGTTGCCTGCAGAACTGGGAAACCTTTTCTTTTTTTTCCTCTTTGGTATATAACTTTTGGTTCCTTCCTCTCAAGTTGTGGAGTTTTGGAAGGATAAATGGAGACTGTGCTGGTGCTCCAGCCAGCATAAAAATCACTTGGGTTCATGTCTTATTCTTCTGCCTCATAAAGGGGACAAAGATTCAGGAGAGGAGGTGCCATGTGATGCACTTGAGGTGATGCACGAAAACTGCCAGATCTCCCTCATGCTATGAAGCTCATTTCCAGCTAGATCTACAGCTAACACTGCACAGGGCTGAGGGTGCTTCTGGAGAAGGCGGAGGGAAATGCTGTTATTTGCACCAAATGCACCAAAATGGAAATGATGGCTGCTCCAGAAGTGGTCTGTGCTCTGGGACAACAGGTTCACAGTTGGTATGGCTTTGGTGGTTAAACCTTGGTTTCTCATAGCTGGTGGGTTTTGCTAGTACATAGTAAAACCAATCCCTAGATTTGGGCTGTGGAAGGATTCAGCGCCCTTGCCTTCCCTTGCTCAGATCGGTTGTGATCTATAACCGGGGTGTGGGAATTCACGCCAGAAATCTCCCCACTGCTGCAGAGAACAAGCTGTCTTACTGTCTCTTCCTGAAGCACACTAGATTTTGGTCTCTTACTGGAGGTTTGAAGTTGATTCTGAAGTGTGCTGGAAACATTTTCTGGCCAGTGGTAAGAGGATGACCTGTTCTCTTGGACTAAATGTTTATTGCGAGGCTGCCTGCTCCCACCTGTCTTCCCCTGGCAGTGCAAACCCAAGGAAAATGGCCAGGCACAGAAGATTTATCTTCCAGAAGAGGAGCAGCAACTGCATGGTGTGGTATTTTCTCCTCCTTCCCAGTGGATCCTTTGACTCTGCCCCAGTAAATACCCCTAAAGCACGTGTACTGCCCCTGCCAAAGTCGTTTGGCTCAGCAGGCTGAGTTGGTGCTCCTGGGCTCTGCTAGAGCAAAGTGTTCATGGGATAAGAAGCCGTGATTTCTTCCGAGCTAATGCTGGAGGAAAGCCATTCTCTATAGCAGTGTCCTGCAGCAAATCCACTCAGATTCCCCCATGCTTGAAGACTTCCAGCCTTTCAGCTTTCCCTCCCTCTCTGTTCAGAAAGCCCAAGATGGAAATTAAAGCTAGCCACCAGCAGGGCCATCAGAGCTGCTGAGTGAACTGCTGGGAATGAAATAATGCCACACGGTTTATGGACAGATTCTTTTCTTAAGGCTCATTATTTTTATTTTCCCAGTCTCTCTCTTCCAGCTCACCACGAAACCTCAAACACCAAAGCTATTGCACACAAGATCAATCCCTGAGCCAAATGCACAGCATAAAAGGGAACACTGAAGCAGGGAAAAGAATTAGTTGCACATTGCAGGCAGCTGCAGCAGGAGCCTCTAGTGAGAGGCATCTTTGCCTTGTCCTTCAATGCAGTGCCCGCAAATGAGGAGTGTGATGATGGAGGCCAACAGTCAAAAAGCTGCTGTGCAGCATGTGGGCTTTGCCTTCTCCTTGCCACACAGGACATGCTTTGAGGAGAAAGAGCGATACAAAGGAAATGCCACCACTACCAGTTAAGGAGCACCTGGAAGCATGAGAGAGATGAAAAAAATGTCACTTCCTAGGGATTAAAAATCTTTCTGACTCTCCTCCTGGGCCTGACATTTATTACCATGCTGCCTGCTCCCACACATCTTCCATGGCAGCGGGAAGAAGCCCAAACCCAAGGGGAATGGCCAGGAATGGGGAGATTCAGTGACTGCATGGCATAGCTGTCCCATGACCTGTGTCCATGGAAGATATTAAGGCAGGAGTTGGGCTAAAAAAAGGGGGAATAAGTACATGTGTGGAGAGAAAATCCAGGATGTTAAGGGGTACTAAAAATTTAGTCTAAGAAGGCACACAGAGAGCCAGTGATGGGTAGCTGAGGACACACTGAGCTGAATTAGAAAGTAGACATACATTTTTAACCATGAGGATGATAACTGTCGGAACCAGCACGGATGTGGACCTGAGAGCCTGCAAGAGCAAGAATTATGCTTAGTGACCATAATAAAGAACAGGCTCAGTTCCTTAACATCCTGGATTTTCTCTCCACACATGTACTTATACACGTCATCAAATCACTTCTCAGTTTTCTTTTTGACAAGTTACAGAGGCCGACCTCTAGAAGTCTCTCCCTGTAAGTGGTTTTCTTCAGCTCTCAAACCATTTTTATGGCTCTTTTCTTCACCCTCTCCATTTTTTGATGTCCTCTTTAAAATATGGGCACCTCAGCAGGATGCAATATTCTAGTGTCAGTCTGACCAAGGACGTACACAAAGATAAAATCACCTTCTTTTCCACTTCACAGTCCTGTTGCTTATACACAGAAGGACCAAATTAGCTCTTTCTGCAGCAGCAGGGAGAAAAATAGGTCCCACATTTAAAAAACAGAAAGCTAGATAGTGGTATTAAAAAGAGAAAAATGAAGCCAACATGAAAGCAGAATTACAAACCAGGGCAGCATTATTAACACAGTGTGATACTAGCCTGAACACATTAGTTGAAATAAAATGCTGAGAAAACAATTTCTTCCACTTCAGAGCCTATTATAAGCCTACACTGTGACTATTTCCTTTGAGCTGCGATGGCACCTCTGTGGTGGGCAAGCTCTGAACCAGAGGCACATGTTGAGAAGCTGTTTGATGTGCAGGAGCAGGCTGGGGTAAGCATTACAGAGAGGTTGAGTTACTGATGTATTGCATAGCTGTGCTTGGGAGACCCTTGTTAAATTCTGCCACCAGGCTCAATGGAGGCTGGAGGCAACCTCTGATCTTTCCTGGGGTCATCCCGCAGCTGGATGCTGTTAGATCAGTCCTGCAAACTGTATTCTACCATCAGGGCTCTGCATATATGAATGCCCCCCTGCCTCTATGCTGCGTGTCTTCTGCATACAAAATCTTTCACAGGCAGGATGGGTTTTCCTAAATACTCTAATTCCATTGCCACAGAATCGCAGAATAGCTGAAGTTGGAAAGGACCTCTGGAGGTTGTTTAGTCCAGCCCCCCTATTCAAGCAGGGCCAGCTAGAGCAGCTTGCCCAGGACCTGTTCAGTTGGGTTTTGAGTATCTCCAAGGATGGAGACTCCACAGCCTCTCTGGGCAACTTGTTCCAGTGTTCAACCACCCTCACAGTGAAAAGATTTTTGTTATGCTCAGACAGAACTTCCTGTATTTCAGTTTGTGCTCATTGCCTCTTGCCCTATCACTGGGCACCACTGAGAAGAGTCTGGCTCTGTCTTCTTTACTCCCTCTCTTCAGATATTTATACACGTTGATAAGATCACCCCTCAGTCTCCTCTTCTCCAGGCTCAACAGGCCCAGCTCTCTCAGCTTTTCCTCATAGGAGAGATGCTCCAGTCCCTTAAACATCTCTGTGGCCCTTCACTGGACTCACTCTAGTGTGTCCATGTCTGTCTTGTGCTGAGGAGCCCAGGACTGGACAAAGCACTCCAGATGTGGTCTCACCAGAGCTGAGCAGAGGAGGAGGAGCAACTCCCTCAACCTGCTGGCAACAACAGCGTTAGCTTTCTTTGCCACGAGGGCAAAGATGGCTAGAGACAGACTCAGTATGTATCCTCACCATAAGCTACATCTTTCTATATTAGATGCAGGGGGGACAGTGGCCGGAACCCAAATGAATTGAAATCCCTGAGGCAGCTCAAGGGAAGCATGCCCATTGCCCAGGGTTTCTGGTGCAGTGGGAGAGGCAGAATTCAAGCCCCTTGGTCTTTGAAGGCTTTCCATGGTATATAAAGGAAGTTCCTTAGTCTTCTTTTTCTCACTTCTATATCTGTAAAATAGGCATGCCAGCTTTTTGGGAGGGCTAAATGCATTGAAGGTTGGGGGGGCTTCAGCTCCCATCCTAAGTGTTCTCATTTAGATGGGAGTTTCTGCTGTTGCAAACTCATTTGTGCTGCTACTGCTCTCACAGCAAGGGTGACAAGGTGTCTCCTTCCTCCCTGTTGACCTGCTAGTGCAGTGCTGAATTTTGCCCACTGGTGCTTGGGTGCTCCAGGAACCAGATACCAAGGGTATCTCAGTTCTTCACTTACTCAGTGGGCTTCTCATCGGACCTGTGTGGAAAGGTGTCTTTCCTTCCGGGGAGGAATGAAAGCAGGGGAGAGGAGCACTGATCTAGAGAGAGAAGGTGTTGCCAGACTGATGTTACTGGAGTGAATCTGGTGGAGAGTCACCAAGATGGCCAGAAGGCTGGAGCACGTGAAGTACCAGGAGATTCTAAGAGCTGGGCTTATTCAGCCTTAGGAAGAAAAGGCAAAAGGGAGACCTTATTTCTGCCTACAAACTACCTAATGGGAGGTTATAGAGAAGATGGAGCCAGGCCTTTCTTGGAGGTGCCAGGTGAAAGCATGATAGGGAGTGCAGGAAGTTCTGTTTAGATATAACACATCATTTCAGCACCATGAGGGTGGTCAAACACTGGCATGGGTTGTCCAGAGAGGTAGCAGTGATTCCATCTTTGGAGATATTCAAACTGGTCATGGTCCTGAGTGACTTTTGCTATAACTGGACCTGCTTTGAGCAGGGGTGAGACCAGATGACCTCCAGAGGTACCTTCAAACCTCATTTATTCTGTGAGTCTGTGACATGTTTGAAGTAATCTATAGGGCAATAGCAGCAGGCGGCAAATGCCATGATCTCTTGAAGCCCAGGCTGTGAAGATGGCTTATTGACTTAGAGGGAAAGGATAAAACCCCATTCTCCTGCAGCACCACTTTTATTAAAGGAAACAACATGATCTTGGCCCATCAAGCTGTATTTCACTTTGAACAAGGCCAATGCACAAAGGAGCTAGAGGGGGAGCTGTGTCTTTGACAGCTCTTTGTCCTGAGATGTGCCAGATGCCTACAAGCACTGCTGGGAGCAGTGCATTGAGGCTCTGTAATCAGAACTGGCCACTGAAGCTCCAGGCCTGTGACCTCCTGGCCTTTGATCCTTACTAATGCTCAGACTACCAGCAGCAATGAAGAGGACACTAGTGAGTGTTATTATGCTGGTCAAGATAACTGGGGCCATGTGAGATGATGCATGAGGTGGGTTTCATCTCACCTTACACCAGCTCTCCAAGGCAGGGCATCAGGCCTGAACTGTCTCACTGGAATCTCCCTGTCATCAGTGAAAAAAGGTACACCTCCATGGCATGTTTCAGCTCATCCTAAGGTATGGGTGTAAGGTTGGTGAGTTGATGGTGTTGATGATGATATACTGTCTTTCCTTACCAGCTGGAGAGTGAGACACTAATCAGGGGATTAGAGGGGGAACCATCTTAGACTAGACCCGTGGCAGTAATCCTTTTTGGTGTTGATGCCAAGTGTATTTTAAGAAGCTGACTTTTAGAGTCCTGCTCCTGACACAATGTGCCAGTATCCTCACCTACTCCTCTTTCAGGGTCCTGTTTTGTCCTGGGGAAATGAAGAGTTCCTCTCTCTGCTTAGAAGAGCAATCACCTTGGGTGGAAAAGCAAGAACACCACAACTTGGTTTGCAATGGCCAGGCTACTGAAGGCATTCATGCATCTTGTTCTCTCCCACTTCCTTCTTCCTTTCTCCAATTCCAAACACCTCTCCAACACCTTCACATCTGTTCAAAACAGCATTTATCAGTTTGTTTGCTGACCCTCCCTCCTGTGCTATCAGAGGCTCCTTCCCCCTCTCCAATGGCACCTACCATGTTATGTGCTCCAGGGCCAGCCTTGCAAGACTCCAGAAAGGCTTTCCTTACCATTCACAGAGAGAAGAGCACATCACTATTCAGTTCTCAAAGACAACCTGTGTTTTGGTCAAGAAAACAACTAATTTGGCTTATTAGTGCAATAGGGCTGAGAATAAAGCTGAGAATACTGGGCTACATCTAGAAAAGCTATTTCAGTGAAAGGTATTTCAGTACAAACTTGACAGATACGTTTTATATCAGTAGAAATCTCATAATAAGATTTTGGAGGATCCCCCAAGTTGCAGAGAGAACAGCAGTAGGCTGTTTCCAGGGGAGGCTGTCTCTCACACAGTTCTCCTAACAAAGCATCAATATTGGTAGCCCTGACACCCAATATACTTTAATTCATTGTAAAATGACATTAATGGGGAAGCAAACTCGAGCTTGTCCACAGGGTACATGAAATCAAATTTTACATACAGAAATTATTCCACCATTGCAAGGCAAAGCTGTGGGATAGTGGTCTGTGATTATCTGTGATCCTCCCTGCTGTGGGGTAAACAGTGGACACAAAGGGTGATTTGCGCCTGATGCCCATGCTGGTGAGGGGGGGAGGCAACGCCAGGGTGAGGCGGAGGTCTCACCACTCGACATGGCTCCATCCAAAACGATGCCTGGCGCGAGGCAGGAGTCTCGCAGCCTGGTGTTGTTAAGGGCAAAAGAAAAAAAAAGGCCAGCAGCCATTGACACTCTCTGCTGAGCTCGACAAGGACCAAACATCCCAGAGCGTTTGACTCAGCCCCACCTCGCCAAGAGTATAAATTCAGTGCATAAACAATCCTCCATTTGGAGGACAAGAACATCAACCTACGGACGGGTCGATGGGCCTGGACCTCTCTCCTCCCCAAAACAGGGACGCCTTTTTGGTAAGGTTTGCGCCTCCAACAACATCGGACGTTACCCCGGGAAAAATACCATTGTTGAAAGCGCTTAATTATCAATTTGAGTTCAGAAAAAGTGGAATTTGTTGCAGTAAGTGCATTTATCACCGGCAATCCAGAACCTGTTGATCTGTCGCTTTAATAAATGTCTATTTTGTTCAACTTTGCGAACCTGACTCAGTGAAAGCCCTTTTGAGGAGGGCTCTGGCAGGCAAAGTTGATTACCCCTTTCCCTCCCTTCATGCGACAGTAACAAAAGCTCTCCCTGTTTTTTAAATATGTGATTATGCACTTTCAGCCCTGCATGATGTCACAAAGAATAACAGCACTTTATCTCTTGTTGAGGTTCCCACATCTTTGTAACACAATAGCCTTTTTGCTATTTGGTCATAGAGACTCAAGCAGTGTCCTCCACCAGTGAGACTGTTTTTAGGGGCCCAAATGCTATCTACTATTTCTCCACATGCTCCTCCCAAATTGCTACTCGGTAGTACTTCAGTCACAGAATCACAGAATCACAGAATGGTTGAGGTTGGAAGGGACCTCTG
>NW_020450430.1:403216-507440 GCF_003343035.1 Apteryx rowi | reverse complement strand
CCTGTTTGTTCCCCATGCTGCATGCATTGGTGTACAGGCATTTCAGAGAGGTGATCGAGCATGCAGGTTTCCCAGGAGGGATACAAGAGGGTCCTCCATAGCCACATCCCATGCACACTTCCCTGGCTGCATTCACCTGCTGGAGGCGTCCTGACTTGAGCTGTCTTTTGCCAACTACCCTGGCACTATAACTCTCCTCTTCCCCCATCTTTCCTAGTTTAAAGTCCTGTGGCCTCTGCTCTGTACCAGTCTCCCAATCCAAGATGCTAGACGGGTGAACTGCATATATCATATTCCAGACTATAAACTGTCAGCCAGCTCCATTACCAGCAGTGTCTGGCAGTCTGACAGGTCCTGAAGCCAAAGACACATAGATGAAAAGGCTGGAAGGGACCTGTCCATCAGCAGAGCCTGGGAACTGCTCTGGAGGTGGCATCTCAAAATTGGAGCCTCATGGAAAATCTTTTTGCTACCATAGAAACTGAAAAGACTTAATAACTGCCTGTTACTTTTCTCATCTCCAACAACTCAGCATCTAAAGTGACTTGACCTATGAAGATATTTGCATTAAGTATCACCTGATATTTGGAGAAGTGGAACTGGAGGAAAAAAAGAAGAGAAACTCCTGAAGCTCTTGTGAAAGCCACTGAGCAAATGGGAGTTTTTTGAGAAATGGGATTTCTCTGGGATGAGCAGTGAGGGAAGAGAGGCCAAGAGGAGATCTTTACAGTGGAGCTGGCCAAGCAAGAGTTCAATATGGACATAGAAGAAAAACCCAGCATAGTGGATCTGGGCCTTGCTCTGTGCCCTGGCAAACTACAGAACTGGTAGAGAAGCAGGTTGTACATGCATATTGCTCATGGAAAGCATTTTCTAACAGGGCATCTCTTCATCTGCTGCTTCATCTCTTCCTGATGGTCACACTAGTGCGAAGCTTTACCCATCCTGCCACCCCTTGGGAGCAGCAGTTGTTGCTTGAATCCCATGTCACAGCCCCTGTCACCAGGCAGCACAAATTTCAGCCTGTGGGGACCAAGTGCCATCAGTTTCTCTCATCCCTCCAAGCCCCAGGTTCCCAAACACCTACAAGAAGATCAGGCCAGTTACAGTAAAGGAGGGATTTTTGCAGTGAATCAGAAGTTTTGGGAACYGAAATGTCCTTTGTCCTTCAACTCAACCCTCTGCTGTTTATGCTTTCAGATACAAAATAAATATCTACATATTAATTTTGTTTTTTTAATGATTCTTGCCTATTAGCAAAGTGCTGCTATACCATGAAAGCCTGTCTGCTATTGCTTTTAAAACTCTGAGACCTGCAAAGGATCTGTAGAGCTCTCCAACTGGCCAGGCACTAGAAGAAATTTTATAAGTTCACAAAAACACAGATGTCATGAACAGGTTCTGCCAGGCTTTCAGACTTCACAAGCAGGGAAAGCAGCCATGATGCAGTCTGGTAACTCAAGAAGGTACAACCATTTTGCAGAATAACCCAGCGTGACTTTAAGACACAACTCTATCGATGCCTTTCAGAGACAGTCCTTGTACTACTCCTGACATCTCCCTGAGAACATCTGCCACTCGGTGTATCATGAGTAATAGTTGTAGAACATTTTTACATATATATCCCTCATTTTAAACAGCTTTGTTCAACCTATTTAAAGAGTAAAGACAAGCAGAGTATGAAAAACTAACACTACCAAGTAAAAACACCCCATGAAACCCAGAAAACCATGGCAACACTGTAGTTTTACCATGCAGCATGAACCAACGAGAAGCAAGTGTCAGATGAGGCCTGTGTCCACAGCATTTTCTTCACTAATCATAGCTTCACAAGACATCCTGGTTAATACATGGGGGTGACTGTCATTTAGGGTTTGCCACCTCGTGGGTTGCTGAACATGTCCTGACAAGCTGTGATCTTGTACATCCTGCGCCTTGCTCAGTGTCACAGCTGTCGTGCAAAACACAGGAGAGCAATTATAACTCCAGGTCAGTGCAGCTCGGCTGACTCAGCCTTCGACATAGCAACCCTGTCTGCACCCCGGCCCCAAGGCATGCTGTGCTGGCAGCCTGCAACCCTGGGCTGGCACTTGCGGTGCTGGTTTCCATGATCTGACTGTCTCGTAAAAACCACAAGCAGCCAGGGAGTCATGGGGGAAGGTGGGAAAGTGAAATGGGAAGATGGAAAGTAAAATCTCTAAGCACAGAAGGAATGATGACATGCTGATGTCCTCACTGATAACTACCTTGTTTCTTTTACTTTAGAGAAACCAGTTGAGACTCCATGAAATTTCTAGAGTCAAAACTTCAGCTAAATTCTGCTGACATTGGCCTTGTTACCTTCAATAAGCCAAGGCCAGGCCATGGAGCATAAGCAAGAGGTATCCTTTCTGGTTGTCAAAAGCTGGTATATGGCAAATCAGAGACATTTAGGTTCTGCCTACTAGGAGATCATGTGTATGGATGGAGAGCAATTGATAACTGCCTGAGTGTTGGCCAGCCTTGTTAGACACGGTGGCAGTTCCCTGTAATGGTGTATAAGCATCCTTATGCCAGCAGCTCCCACACTCAGACAGCTTGGGCTGCTTTGGTTGGCAGCAGATCGGCTGCAAGCAGAGCTGCAGGTGTCTGCACAGTGACTGTCACACACCTGCGAACAGGCGAGGGCTTTTGCGGGCAAACCCCATCCAAGTACTGCGCTCACTGCTGGCCACGCCAGGTTACACTCCTCAATAGCTGACATTTGCTTCTTCAACCTAGAATTGAGGCTACACAGAAGGCTATGGCATCAAAAACTATCCTTTCGGCAGCAGCTGCTCCAACACGTTGTCTTTTCTGTTGTTCTGGTCCTCTCGCCTTATCTGAGTGCAGGTGCAGTTTGCAAAGGGAAAGAGAAAGCTGTAGCGGCTGCTACCAAAACCGGTGGTAGGGCTGTTACAGCGGACGGGGGTTGGCTTGCAGAGTCACATCACCTCCACTGGGGCTGATGGTCAGGGGGGAATACAGGAGAAATTCACTGTTGGGGACTGAACTCTGTGGCAGCTGATATTTATTTCTGACTACCACTGCTGCAACACAGGTCCAGCATGACCTCTAAGAAGTCTGCAGATCCTACTACCCCCCCCCCCCCGAAAAAAAAAGCTTCATAGGAAAATGGTTCAGATTTGGGACCCAGGAAATCTATCCATCACTGACTGCACTAAAAAGTGGTGCCATAGTTTCCTATAGCTAAGGTAGGGATAGCCATATCCCCCCTTCTTCCAGCCTTTGCAGTGTTTATTTAGATGAGCACWGACCTGTGGGCACAGCTCTGGGCCACAAGGACCCCTGAACGCTATCAGGGCCTCACCACCACATATTGCATGGTATGTGACCTCAAAGGGTGCAGCAACATTGGCAATGACACAGCTGCACTGGCAGGGAGTGCCCTGTCCTCAGCCTGAGTGCAGGGCCAAGCAGGAGGTGGTGGTGGGAGTGGTAGAAGAAGCTGGGAGAAAGTCTAGAGATGCTTATGGTGGATGCTGAGCTGCACCAGGCAGTCACCTGAGGGTGCTGCTTGTGGCCCCACTGCCCTTGACCTGGCCCAGCCCCAGTAGCTCCCCGCTATGCTGATGAAGCACACCTGTCCAGAGGGGTTGCATCTGTATTGCCAGACAAAAGGAGAGCCAGGGGACCAATTCAAGGTCTGGACCCGATCCTGCGTGTGGCTTCCCCCTGTGCTCATGGGCTCCCTGGTGCTGCTTTAGACCCAGGTGCTCTCTTCAGGATACATGTGCTCTTAGGGGCTAGCCCTAAGCAGCATGGACAAGATGCAATTGGTGCCCCTTAGCAGGGGTCAGGGTGGTTATTTAGCCATACAGACATAGCCATACAGACTGGGGGTGCAGCAACTGCTGTGTAGCCCCTGCAAGATGCCCCCATTTCTCCCCTGCAGCTAAAAGACATAGTTGCAGCTAACTCAGACTCTTTCCAACGCAGGGGCTATTTTGTAGGTGTTCACAAAGCCCCATACCACAGCTGGGCACCCAATAGCACCTGAAGTGTCCAAAGATGAGCAAAAACAGAAGGATTTTGCTCAAGCTGTGTAAAGATGACCGTGGCAGTGGTCCGTGCCATGCTCCTGCCGGCCGTTGCCCCAACACCCCTGGATTCCCAGAGATTCAAGCTGCAGCCAGAGGACACCGTATTGTGAAAAGGCTGTTGTTAAAACACCAGCAGCAGCTGGTTGCGTCGGCAGCTAGCGTCCCTCGGCAGCGCATGCCTGGGCACTGCGCCTCTGCCTTAGCTGCCCCAGTGGTCAGGGCTGGGAGTGACTGACCCCTTGCAGAAACCGCTAACCAGCAGTCAGGGGCTGCGTGCTGCAGAGAGGCTGGCACAGGGGATGGTGGTTATCCGTCATGCTGAGAACAGCTTGGAGAAGGTCAGGGACTCGGCTGTCATTGTGCAGGCGTGAGCCTAATTTTTGTAAATTGTTGCTGCTGCTGTATTTTTAGCTTGGAGAGCTCTCGCAGTGACATCGCTGCCGATGGGGGAATAACTTCTAGCATGCACAGCAGATCTTTCAGGATGTTACAACAGCTTAGCTTCCCCTGGGAGAGATTATAAAACAGTAAGCTGGTGTTTTATATTTAATGTGATAGTAAATTAGATGAGGAGTCCAGCATTTGTGAGGCTCAAGAAGACAGGTATTATCCATGAGCCCTGACATTTTCCCAAGATTTTGCAATGTCATGGCATAAAGTGACTGGTCGGAATTGATCCCTTTCCTCCCTTGGCACATCCTTCTCTTAACTAGAGTGGATTCTCCAGTGTCTGTTACAAACTGTCAGGTACAATCCTTCTCACCGGCCTCTTTTAAAGACTCACGCCTTGCCCTCAGAGCCCTCCCTGCAGAGGCTCCACTTGTGCCAGCGACCCACACATTACCCCTGCCCGCTCCGAGGGTGGCTCTTTGTGTGCTCCCCTCATGCCACCAGCTCTTGTGCACATGTCCTCCTCTCTCCCAGCAGGTCCCCGTCCCCATGCTGTGCCCAGCTGCTACCCAACCCTGTTCCCCTCCAGCTCTTCCCACCCTGTTGTACCTTTTTGAAGCAGATGCCACCAAGGCTTAGACATGTGGAGCCCCTCRGAGGCATGGGAGCATGACCCTTTCCATGGGTGGCATTACTGAGTGCTGCTGCAGCTCAGTGCACTGATGACAGCCTGCAGAAGAGGTTGATGACTGTGGCTGTGTTCGGTACAGGCAGGGCTCTGTGCATTCCCGTTTGCTCTGTTGGCCACAGCTGATGCCCCAAGTGAGCCGGGCTGGGTGGGAACGGGCCAACTCCAGCAGCTATTGCCTGGCCAAGAAGTGCCGTTCACTCGGCTGAACAAGTTGCTCCACTTGCTTGACTGGCTGTCCACTGCCAACGCACAGGCACGGCCGGGTGTAAGTACACCCATTATGCTAAAGGCTAAAGACTGTGAAACACAGCGGGGCTGTGCTGTGCAGGGAAGCCCAGGCAGGTGGGAATTGTTCAGATGACATGGGTTCCTTCCCAAAACGTCACTATTAGTTGCAGGTATCACCCTTCCCCTGTAGGTCTCACCCTGTCTCATTGCAAGCATGCAGGTGCATACCCCAACCCCCCCTGCCCCAAGGCCCACTGCCCTATAAACAAGGGCTTTGTTTTGAATTGATTATTTTGTGCACCAGACCGCAGCTATCATCCCTCTGTGCCCTTTGGGTGTAAAGTCCGGGCTTCCCCCTCCATGTAGTGACCATCCTTGACCATCCTCAGGGAGGAAGGAAGATTTCCCCTTCCTCCTGCCTTCCCTGAGGCCACCTGCATTGTCATGGCAATTCAGATGCTCCTGTGCAGCAGGCGCTGGGGACACCTCTGGGTTTTGGTGAGTCTTTGCTGGACGTGCTGATCAGGAGCTCCAGAGCCAAATCTGCTCACCAAATCTCTGAGGACCTCATGCTTTCACCTGCATTTCCGTGCCCAGAAGGAGGAAGGTGGGAAGCTGCAGGCGTTCTTGTCAAATGATTTTCCTTGCCATCATTTTGTTTTTAGCTGCCGTAATTGCAGGGCAGATGAGCACCGAACCCCCCTGGTTGCTCCTCTCCTGCCTTGGACATTGAATTGGAACGGAGAGCTGCCCATCAAGGAGACCCAGGACTCTGCGTGTGGGTATGTTACCTCATGGGCTTGCTCCATGCCCAGGGCTGGCATGGGGGCACATCCCACGTGTGCTTCCTGCCCGCTCCCACTGTGCTTCTTTCCTCCTTCCTGGATGGTCAAGGTGGATTTCTGAGAGGGAACATGTTGGTCCATCACAGGGGGAGAGGTTCCCAAGTCGCTCATGGGGAGTCAGCCAGTCTGAGGGGTTAGGGAAGGGGAAAGCATATATATGTTTCCAAGATTTTACCCCATCGGTGGTTTTCATCCCCATGCCCCACAAGCTTCCTTATGGTGCTTCCCTGATGAACAGATGGGTCAGATGCATGTGGTGGGGCTCTGGGCTGAGCATCTGGATGCTGCTCTGAGGCTCCTGCTATGAGAAATATTGCTGCTCTGTCCCCGCTTGGTCAAGGCTCCCAGTTTACAGCTATGAAGTTTCTGGATTTGCAATTACCAAGGAAAATTACCTCCTCTCCCTCTGTCTCCTTTACCTCCTCTCCCACCTGCCCCATGACTCTTCCTCACTTGCAGAAGATGTAAGGCTGCACAAGGTGATTACTGCAGAGTAGCTGATCTGCAGTGACTGGTATCAGTACCAGAGGCCGTGGGTACAGCTCCTGAACCTGCTCTGATGTAATTCTGCATCTGCTGTTGCCCAGAGTAAGCTGCTTCTTTCTCTCAGACACCAACAGTCAAATATGCACAGTTAGGAGGAAAATGATAGCCCAAAATGATAGCCACAAATGATAGCCCACTGTTTAGGCATGGGTCACCAGAAACCATACGGTTTAAATGTCAGGTGCCAGGGTGTTTTATTTTTCCTTATTCCATTTCAATGTGCATTTTAATATAATATTAAATTTGTTGGCACCTGTCCACACAGGGACATGAATAACTAATGGAATAACCTATTCCTGAATAACTCCCATGTGGACTCACTATTCTGAAAGAAAGGGATTTAATTCTGAATAAATAAATTTTGGACTAAAATCCCTTTTATTCTGGAATGAAGTACCTATTCAGACAGCCATCCTGGAACAGTTTCTCCTGCAATAGCTATTCTGGTCTGTTTTTCCATGAAGACACTGGGTCTCTGTGTAGGTTACTGAACAACGATGCTGACACCACAAAACATGCTGTTCTGGCAAGTCGGGCTGTGCATGACAGTAACATTAGTTGCTTGGGAGACCGTGTCTCCTGCCTTGATTGGGGCTCTAAGTTTAAAGGATGCCTGTCCTTAGCAGCTCTGGGAAAGGCGAATGACGGGCTCCTTCTGCCCCAGGATTAGACAAGTGTCATCTCTCTGGAAATACTGTGGGTGTCCAGACCACTCAAGGGATTTCCAGCCCTGCAAACAGGCATTATGCATGCAATGAGCTATAGGAAGTAACCTGCTATATAACCAGCAAGCTACCTGATGTTAAGCAAGTTAGCTAGAGTATATCCTGACTATAGGGTAAAGCAGTTTTAATGTTGCTGGATAGTGTCTTTTTCTTATATGAAATGTTAGGGTTTTGGTGTGTGTTTTTTGAATAGCAATAACACTTCATAAAGAGTAAACAGATGACAGTTCTTTTCCTGTGTTAGCTTTGGCATAGATCAGTCTTCCTTGTAAAATAACCTCTTAAATTAAGCTAATGAGGTTTCAAACTAGGCAGGAGATCGTTGCACAGAGTGGAGGGAAAGGAAGAACAAGGTGTGAATCACTGGTTGGAGAGGCGTGATTCAGTGGTGGAGAGGGATGCTTACCAAAGAGCTACACGAACAGAGCATAATTAAGTGCAAAACAGTCAAGTATAAGTTTTCCCTGCCAAGATATCCTCGTAATGTCCCTTCTGAAGCTCACATGTGGGTGATCATGCCAAGGTGACTCGCATGGAGAAGGGTTACAAAGGCTATTGATTCCCTGCTGTTTCGGGTCAGAGGCCCTAGAGAGACACCAAAGTGAGGGGTGGATTGGCCCAGAGGCAAGGGGACCTGCTGAACTGCCTTCACCTCCTGGGAACAGACCTTCACCTCCTGGGAAGGCAGACGAGGAGGTCTGTGGCCCCACTGGGATTTGCAGCCAAAACCCGATGCTGGCTGTCCGTCAGACACTCTGGGTCAGGGCTACCACCTGTGAAATGGTCCGGACAAAGAGCCAAAGCCCTGCTACAGAGAAGAGCACAGTCAAATGCTGTGGCATCAGTGGGGACTCGCATGATCCTCACACTGGGGGTGAGGAGATGGGCTGCCTGGGGCTCATAACGGCGCAGGAAAACAGGGTGTACACACTGCTACGGCTGACCTCAAAAGCCACCCTCCCAGATCCCTTAAAAAGACAGTCTTGCCGACACAGACAGACTGATTAAACCCCCCAGTGAAGGGCAGAAATGAAGTCAGCGTGTTTATTCTCAGTCTCTCATGCAAAGCAGGTGACATGACGGAGCAGCATGAGCTTGGGGAGGTGCAACTGCCTCTGTTTACTGCACAGGTGCCATGGGCCGGGGAAGGGAGGAGGAGAAATCTCCTACACATTTCTACATTTATTCTCTGCAAAGATTCACACAAATATGACATGCCAAACCTCGCACATATGTTTGTTTTGGGGATTTTTCAGAACATAAGACACGCTGGTTATAGCTGTATTATGACTGCAACGTGTCCTGGACTGTTCTCTGGCTCTGAGGCCGACTGGGTTGGGTTGGCCCATGCCTGTGTGATTAAACTCTCCATCCCCCAATGCAGGGTGGCTGTGCTCAAGCTATTAACTAGGAAGGGTCCTTGACCCGTGTTAACTCGCACGAGTTGTTTGGAAGAGCCCTRCCTGGCATAGGCTAGCTTCATTTGCTAATATGGGCATAGCTAATGAGTATCACTACAGGGCTGACAGGATATTTAAAGGAATATTCCAAATTTCTGTCCACACTATGTGCATTTTTCCTTGGTTTTGCTGAAATATAACATCATAAAACCATGGTGAATGCTAATGTTTATTTGCAGAAGAGATGAAAAGGGAGGAGCTGTTTGCTGGGTTGACCCTGGGCACTGGAGATGCTGAGAGGGGCTGCTGGAAGGAGCAGAGCTTGGACCTTACACTGAATAAGGAGCTCTAATGTGCCTTTAAACTGGGCAGAATTGGGCCCCAGCAGAGTATCCACATTATGTGACTGGGAACGAGCCATCTCAGCAAACTGCTCTTTCCCTGTAAAGCACATGAGCCTGCAGGCAACCTTGAGCAGCTGGGTCAGCCCATGACTTCAAGCAAGCAGCGCCTGAATTCAAAGTCATTGCACATACTGGACTGGGGTCTTAATTCAACATGCAGTTTTATTCTTGGAAAACACTACGGACTGCTGTATCCCCCCCAGCATGTTGGTTCTGAGGAYAGGAGAGGGACAGGCCCTGGGAGGGGCAGAGGCTCTGAATGCTTTAATTAATTTGGGGCAATTCATTGCTCGATCCTTTCACTGGGGAAGAGCAGCCAAAGGCTTTTCTCCTGGGTGGGAGGGAGGGAGAAGAAGGAGTCTCTAAGGGGTAAGCTACAGCAGCAACACACTTTACCTGTTACTCTGCCATACCTCCCCGTTCAGACTGTCTTACTGTGTGTGTCTAACAAGGACTGGGCTTGGGCTGCCTCTGTTCAAGGCGTTCCCACAGCATCAGGCTGTGCCTCATGTTTATTTAAAAGAAAAACAGGCAGGCAGAAGAAGTGCTCAAGCAAAAACCCGCAATGTGCATAACAAAGCTCAGGAGTTGCCATGTACAATGCACTGCCAATTGCATAGTCAAGTAAATAGCCCCAGGGCGCTAGTGACTTGAACACTGCATTTGCTTGTCTGAAAAATGATTCTATTTATTGAACATTCATTTTACACTTGAGAGCTAAAAGCTTCCTTTTCCCACCTTCTGTTGGAGACACACGCACCTCCGGCATGTAACCGAGAGTAAGCTGTTTCTCCAGGGGAAAGGAGTTTAATGACTCATGGAAATTCATTCTCTGCTCAGCCTATGGGCTATGATGTTCATGTGGAAACAGCTTGGTGTTTTATGAACAGAGCCCCTATAAAAACGTAAAGGTCTCTGACTTGGGGCTTTATGGAAATTGCATGAACAGAACCTCAAGGACAGCCACAGAAATAAAAGTTTTGAGAGTGCATTTGTGTCAAATCCTATCAGCATGTCGGAATTCAGACGAGGTTTTGTTCATGTGTGCACAGCAGCCGGGGGTTTCTTTATTGGTGTATGTTTTGGTTTTGTGTTGGTTTGAAGAACGTAGAAGGAGCCTCTGAAAGGCTTAAGAGCTCCCCCAACCTCAGGGAGAAAATTATAACGTTTCAGCTGATCTCCACATGCTGCCCGGAGAAGCCACCATGGCTCACGCCTTCCTGGCTGGGGTGCRGATCTGTTCCTCACGGCTTTGAGGACGCTGCTGAAAAGCACGTGGTTAATTTTTAACCCAAATTACTGACTAGATTTCAGGACTGCTTGGAAAAAAGCTGCTGGTTTGCTGTAGACATCTTTCCTGCCTCCACGGAGCTGACAGATGTTGGCGAGGACTGCAGAGATGTCCATGGCCTTGTGCAAGGGGTGTGGAGGTCGGTGCGGGCTGGCGGCCCCCTCCCAGCCAGCCCTTGCGACGCGGCAGCCTGGCCCTGTGGCCACATCACCGGCTTTAAACCCTTCTTGGGTCAGAGGAGACGTGCGGGGACAGGCCTGGGGAGACACGGGGTGGCAGGGCTGTAGCAAAGCCCTCTGCCTGTGCAGGGAGGCCGCTGTGTATTTTGCAGCCGTATTAATGGCTGTGGGATGGCAGCTCTAGGAAATGGAAAGAGGCACAATGGTCCCCTAGAAATGAAGCATGTGTAGTCACCAAACAAGAAAAAAGGGTATTTTCCCTGGGCCCGTCTGCTTGGCTAAGAAAGCCCTCTATCCCCCCCCCCTTTTTTTTTTACTTTTTTAACTGTTTGCAATACTCTGTGTGTGAGACATCCTGACACAGCAGTTCAGCAAAAGCCAATCCATGTTTCCTTCCCTGAAGCTGCAATGCCTTGAGGCTACCTGAGACAGGGACGTCACGAGATGCCACCTTGGTTGGCGGTCTCGGCATGTGGCATTGTCCCCCATTCCGCATCCTCACCTTGCCACTGTCTCGCACCGCAGTGGGCCGACCAGCGGCTGTGCTGCCGCAGCAGATGTTGGACGTCGCTGTGAACCAGGTTGGCCTCTTTTTTTGATTTTTGCTGCGCTGTTTTCAGGCGATGCTGTTTCCTGGTGCAGGGCACAGTGCGGCGGGGCTGTCTCTCCATGGCTGGATGGACACGAGGTCTGGGCTGTCTGGGAAGGGGGCTTCGACATTAATGTCCCTGCAAGCTTGGTCTTGTGAAACCCCATCCTGCAGTTTCTTGCCTGGTGCTAACCAGTGTAGCCTCACATTTATTTTCCCTGAGGTTAAAGAACAAACTTTTTTTATTTTAGCCATCAGGACCAGAGCTAGGGAAACGGCAGCATGACGCAGAAGGACGGCGTCCCCCATGAGCGCGGTGGGGTGATGCCATGTGCCCRCGGGAACCGGCTGTCACTCACAGCCACTCACTTACCCCATGCAAAAGGCCTGCGGGACCATAGCTTAGGGGTACAAACATTCATCCCTGGGGCCTGTTGCCCTAGGAATCAGCCTGAGGTGAAGAAGGAGTATTTGGATCCTGGAGCCAGCATGTGGGAAATGATTGTGCCAACCTTTCCAGAGGGCCGCAGCTGAGCTGCAGGAGCTGGACGATGCTGGGGGAGATGGGGGCATTTTGGGAAGGGTCGTGGTTCGCTTTATTGGTTACAGAGCTGCGCTGGACCCAGTTTTCCCTCTTATCTTCACTTTGCTAATTGACATCATTTAAGGCGGCTGTTTTCCATTGTACCGTGGTACACCTCCTTGCAAACAGGAGAGAGGCCTCTGCGGGAACAGCCACTTGCTAAAACATCCTGGGGTCTGACTCAAGACCCTAGTCTCAGAGAGGGAAACCAGAGAAATCCCACCTCAGGCCAGCTGCACGCTCAGGCCCGATATATAAGGGGAGGCACTTGGAGGGCAAGTCTCAACCGGGGGATCTGGGACACGACTCCAGCTCCTGGTCCGAGGAAGTCATGTAACTCCTAACTGCATTTCTGAATGAGTCATGGGTAGGCACCATTCCCACCTCCCTCTCCTTTAGTGGAAGGAAAATGAGACATATGGAGGTAGGAGGGAGCCTTAGGACACCGTGGTGAGTTCCTTGGTCTGGATGATCAATGCACAGTGCACCACAAAGTACATCTGCCTTGGGGCTTGGCTTGGCCAGAAAGATGAGGTGTAGAKGCAGGTGTGCAGGCAAGCCTATAACTGTGCCCCAGAGACTCCAGATTTTATGGTATTTGCACAAACACCCATTTGCTTGTGCAACAAAACCTTCCAGAACAAGCGCCTGCCTGAGTAAGCACCCTTGGCACATGGGAATGGCTGCCTGTGCCATCGCAACGAATGCATTTCAGAGGGCCTCAGGAAACTTGGCCATCGCTGTCTTCCTAACAGGGGTAGCATTTCCCTGAAAGCACTTCTGTGTGTGCCCAATAGTTAGAGATTGCTGCACAATGACTCTCTGCAACTGTAGTCAGCAAAAGACAGTGTCTCGCACAAACAGGGATCAATGGGAGGGCTACCAACATGCCCCTATTAACAGCACAACGTACGGGCTTGGGCTGGAACAGCAAGATTAGAGATCTGTACAGGGCTTGCTGTAACCGTGAAATGAAGGTCCTCACTTTTCAGCATTTTCCAAAATATTGTGAGATATATAGTGCTGCAGAAATACACATCCTGGATTTTAAGCATCAGGTTGGTCTGTATTAGGAAAAATAGTATTGCATCTCATGGGTGTCACAGGAGGTGATACAACAGTGTTGCAGCTTGAGTGTGCTTCCCGAGGCTGTGATGCATCTTGGCTTGCTCATGGCCAACTTCTGCCATGGCCAAAACCAGGAGCATATATATGTGACATGCTTCTAATTCCACTGACATGCACAACATCTACCCCAAAATGATCTGCTCTTCTGTTTTCTCTGGGACTGGCGGTTTCTCCTTCCCCCATGTTTTCTTATGAACATGGTGGAGAAACAATGGAAGAAACTGCAATCACTTTTCTATCCTAGCTGTGCAAAATAGCACCAGAGGTTGCCAAATTAATTGTCATAGTTAATTATTTTTCTCAGTTTGTTCATGCTTCAAGGGGCCTCTTCCCTGCTGACTTTTCAGAGTGATGAGGTGTGGAAAATTGGTGCAGTCTCCTTTACTTTTTGCAAGTGCTAGGGGAGTCAGAATGCATGTTGCAGATGAAAATATGATGGTTGTGGTCTGTGTTTGCCATCTGATTTCTTTTAGAGTCCAAGCCTTCTGGGAAGTATCTCAAAATGCAGATAACTTGTTCTGAAAGCCAGGATTTAAGTTCTGAAACCGACTTTAGGAGAGAGAGACAGAAAACACCTGTAGCCAGAAGATGGACTCTTGCAGTATGCACCCATCTTTGCATTTGGGAAGATAGCACAGTCACTGCTGAAATCAGCATGGGCTTTAAGTGTGCATTTATATTCCACCTGAAGGTGCTAATCACCTAACAAATTGTTCAAGTCCCGCGTATTGGAAGAGAAAGGAGACAAATCATTTCTGGGCTAAAATTTCTATCGCTGACCTTCATCATTCCTGTTTCTGTAAAAGCCAGGCTTCCTCTAATCTATTTACTGAAAAATGATTTGCAGAAAATACCTTTTCAACAAGGTCATGCCCTTTCTTG
This sequence comes from Apteryx rowi, assembly GCF_003343035.1. Classification (NCBI taxonomy): domain Eukaryota; kingdom Metazoa; phylum Chordata; class Aves; order Apterygiformes; family Apterygidae; genus Apteryx; species Apteryx rowi. The sequence goes on along the minus strand of NW_020450430.1, from coordinate 493,477 downwards.
ATGTTCTGTGATATATGAGGAAATCCTGACCGTTCTCACTTTTTCGCTTTAACCCAAAAGCCAGTATTTGGGCAGGGGTGGTGGTGGTGAGGCCACGGCAGCCTCATCTGCCTTGGYGGCTGGACCCGCTGCAGCGAGTGAAGGTGAATGTCATTTACCTCATTTTTAGTGTGAGTGGCACAGATTTTATCCAGCTTGTCCTGGCCAGTGAGTTCACCTGTTATTTCCCCGTCACCTGGATGGGGTGGCTCAGCCTTGGGTCCGGCCCCATGTGGGCACTGTGGGTGGCATCTGGCCGCGTGTCCTTCCTCTGCGGGAAAGTCAGCAGCCTCAGCTGGAGCATCCCGCAGGCTGCACTGTGCCCCACTGGCTGGCTGCAGCCTGCAGAGCGTCATCTGCAGCCTGCAGACACCCACATCATCTCCAGAATGACTGACCCCAGCATTTTTGTTGCTCAGATTGTGAATTGCTTTAAAGAAATAGCAGACAGGCACTGCACTGGCCCTGGTCTGCATGACAACACTGAGGATGAGGAGCAAGGGCAGAAGACAGCATCTGCTATCATGTTCTGTGTTATTTTCATGAGCTTGGTGTGCGAGAGTATCTGCCTTACCTTTTCATGTAATGTGTAAACAGCCACCACTTGCCAACAATATTTTCTGTGTTAAGCAGGGTGGAGCTGCCCTCTACTGTTTCGATTACGTACAACTGTCCACTTGTTTATTATTTAGAAAATAAAGGGCCAGCATTGATACACCCCTCTGCAATAGCCGGGCTCCTTGGGAATGAGTCAGGCTTCCCTAGAACTCCACATGTACATGTGGAAGTGTTCAAAAATGACATTTCTACAGTCTGGCAGCTTCCCCAGGCTCAGTCATCTGTTGGATGACAAATGAGAAAATGAAATAAGAGCCGGAAGCACAGGGACATTTGCACTGCATGGAGAAGGCGAGAAAATGGAGACGATGGTTCAGATTCTGAGGTGCTCTCATGCCCCTGGATGCTATTTATGCTTTTGGGGTTTCCTGATGTTTATATGACATCCCCAGCCATTTCCACTCCTGGCAGAGGACATCTGAGCCATAGCTAGTTTAGTGAGATCTAGATCTGAAGTCCCTTGAAAAGAATGAAAAAGAGTACATTTAAATACTAGCTTTTTAAAACAAATCTCCTATTTTGTCACAAAGGAGAATTTGTGGTTTCATGCGGGTGCAATCAGTGGTCAATGACTGCATTTAGGTGAACAAAAGAGAAAGCAGAAGGTATGAATTCCCTACACCTATTCTGCATCACTTGTATGGTTTTTGGCTTTGGAGTCTCAGTGCAGCAGAAAAACACCAATATGGGTATATGGTTAGAGGAGCCTCCAGCCCACATGGAGGACAACCCTGTTGATTTCTGTGCTCTCCATTGAAAATGGCCATCTGAGTTTGCTGAACAAGGGGTCCTAATAGCTCACACACATCACTTGCGAGGTGACAGTAGCTTTCCAGAACCTGTTTTTTCCCTATGGCTCTGGAAAGAGAGGCACTGAAAGACAATAAGTGGAGAAAAAGGACTGAGAGAAGCAGAAAGCACTGAGGGATGGGACATGTGAGATGTTCAACCATACTGTCCAGTGGAGACTTCAGGTCCGTAATGGTGGGAGGAGGCATCTCTGTTTGGGTAACTTCTGTCTAGTTAAAGTTCCTTCTCTTTTCTTTCGCATGTGACCCCCAGCAGGCTCAGCTCTCTCTGAAGTAAGGGTRTTCAGCACTTTGTTGGTCTGGCCCCTTACACTGTTTCATATTTGTTGTGTGGCCACTGAAGTGGCTTAGGTGCAGAGGAATGACCGCAGTGTACCTTCTCATCCCACTTTCCTGTGAGTGACAGTTGACTCCGTTAATCCCTTAAATTCGGTGGTGATGTTGTTGTGTGACGCTGCTCCCAGTCTTGCAGCTGGACTGATGGAGGCAGAAATCATTAGGGTGTCCCCAGGCTGCACCTGGAGAGGGCTTTACTGTGCTCCGCTGGGTGCTGACGGTGCTCCGCAGCCCAAATCCACCAGCGCAGTTCTGCTACAGTGCTGGGGCCAGAGTTGGCAACATACAGTGTCTCCTGCAAACTGCTATCATGTTCAAAGGAAAGTCCCCATGTCTTCAGCCACCTGCAGGACATCAGAAGCATGAACTGAGTGAACTCTGGATGCAGGCTGGGGTGCTAAAGTGGAAGAATAGAAACCTTATTCCTATTGCTCAACTTGGAACTAAACTGATGATTTAAAACTAAACCATTGTCATCACATTTTCTAGTTTAATGTGATTGATGACAACAAGTCCTGGACAACTGCAATTTGCACATATACTTTAGTGTCATTTCTGGGAATGGAAAAAGTGTTATGCTGATTTGAGCTGCAGAATTACTAATGGCCACTGAAGTATATAAATACAAATAAGCAATATATAACTTGGATAACTTACCCAAGATAGTTTGGAATGGGAATATCAAGGACAGCAACAGTTGCTGCTTTCAGGAAATTGAAGGTGGAATGGTTCAATGTTAAATAGTTTAAACAAAACTAGTAATACAGCCATGTTTTAATTAAATGTACCCAGAGATAATTAATTGTTTTAACATTTCAAGTAGGAGACAAAAATGAGGTTCTCACCCTTTTGTAAATCACTGTACTACGTTGTGTTTGCAGGACACTGTTAGGGGACAACCTTCTTCCAGAGAATGGAAGTATTATCCTGGGTTTACAGATGGCAAAAGGACATAGATAAAATTATTGTTTTGTCCGGGGTCAGACATGATGACAGTAAGTCAGCCCAGAGGCTAGGACAGAATGCCATTTCTGCTCCAGCTCCTGGACCTCTAGGCCTGGGTGTCCCATTTTTGCAATTTTGTGAGATGCTACAGAATCAGAGATCTATACTCACTCCTGCCCCTGTACGGGTGCTTTGCACCTATTTTGCACTTGTTTTACATTAGAGGAAACATCTACAGGAGATCCCTGGCAGTGGAGACCTAGGCCCTGAGGCACAGGTGCAGTCAGAAGAGGTGTATCGACATCCTTTGCTGCTAATAACGTGTCTTCAGGGCAAAATATTTTTGAGTAGAAAAACTTATTCCCATCTTGTAGCTGGTGAATCCCTGACAACTCCTGTTCTACCCTCTGGGGCTGGTGGCCAGTGGCAGAGATGAGACAGCAGGTTACATGGGGTCTTGGCGTGATCAAGAATCACAGATCCTTTGTTCTTGCTTTTGCTGGAACTTGAGCACATAATTAAAGTTTAGCATGTGCTTAAATACTTTACTGAAGGATTGTCTACATGAGAACTGGAGATACACTCTCCTTTTCAAAGCTTACAGATTCTTAGCCTTCCCTGGGTTAGAGCTACCTGAGAATATAATATTAGTTCTCTGAATCTGGATAGGATGTATATCCAGCTAAGCCTGGCAGCAACTGCTGCTTTGCTAATGTGGATTTCAGAAGAGAGTCCTCCTCCTACCTATGCTTCCCATCTCAAAGATAACCAGAAGTCTCTGACACCATTTCTGCCCAGAGGGCAACATTGCAATAGCAGAAGTGATGAAAAAGTGAACAAAGATGCTATTATTTATACATCTGATATCTGACTCTTGTTTATCAAAGTGGATATTTGTAGTCATTTCCCACCAGTCCTCCATAGGGAGGCACTGATACACATTGTGTGAAGTTTTCTAGCTGTGCCAAATTTTTCAGCCAGCTGCATGGTTGCAAAGCCTTGCTCTTTGGCTCTTTGCTCATGCTAGCGGCTATGTGTAATGCTGTAGATCCCACTATGTGCATAATTGCCAACACAGATGTCTATGCCAATGTAGCAAATTAGAGGACAGATAGCACATGACAGCTGCTAATTGCACTGTCAGTCTGGGTGCTAGCACTAAGTATTTTCTGTGCTTGGTGAAGGTATTGTTGCTGGAGAAGAAAGCAGTGGGGACAGAAGGGTGGGGAGGGATTTGTTCTCCATTAGCAGGGCTTGGTCCCCAGCGTTTTTTAATTTAAAAAAATGTTTTTTTTGAAGAGGGCCAGAAGAAGCATTAGATCAGAGACAATAAACTGCTGGTTGGACCAGCATATGCTAGAGTTTCACTGCTAAGTGCTATGACACGGCTGCTCCTGCCTCTGTGCCCAGACTGTCTGGGTGCAGGGGGGAAAAGAGCGGCCAGCTGAGGGCAGCTCATGAGCGTGGACACCTCGTGCTGAAGTCCTGGGTCTATGGCTCCATCCAGAGAGCAGCTTTTTGGGCATCCCAGTGGCCAGGGAGTAAGACTCGACTGTCTCCTTCTCCCAAGGGACAAGGCACAAGCCTGGAAGGTGTGGTAGCGGCTGTGCTGCTCTGCACGGAGACCTCTGTACCCCAGGTGTGGATGTCTGCTCCTGGCCTCCTGCTGGAGATCCCCCCCCTTCCTGGGGGTTGTGAGACCAGCGACTGAAGGGCTAAAGCAGTAAGGAAAAGTGCTTCAGGCACATCCCTTCACTCAGAGACTCTGGGAGCTGCTGAGTGTCCCCTGCTGTCCCTTGGGACGTGGGGCAGAGTTGTCAGCAGCACTGAGAGGCTCACATCTGATATTTGCTCCAGCCTGGGGACATGTGGGGTGGCGATGCGTCTTGCCAGGGGTCTGCTAAGCTTTGTCTCTGCCATGAGAAAGGTGCTTATTCACCACAGCAGGACTGATGGCTCCCTCTGCCAAACCTTTGTGCTGTGCTTGTGCTGGGAGAAAAACAACATGATACTGGTCCTGGGGGAGGCGTAGGGCTGATCTCACCTCTCTGCCTCCCAGCTACGGTGCTTGTCCTTCATCTCCCCTGGGTTTTCAGAGCAAATGCATGGTCCCCGGTGAAAACCCCACCTGGTGCGGCAGGGCTGCTCGAGAGGCACAGGCTGCTCCTCACCCTGAGCAGGGGCAAGCGCAAGGTGTGAGCAAGCCCAGCTCGTCCCTGCTGAGAGGGGGAAACCTGTCCTGGAGGGACAGCCCTGCCTGGGGGGTGCTGTGGTGAAGGGCGTGCATCCCAGTGCCCACCGTTCGTGGGTTCACCAGGGGCGAGGGGAGTCTGGAGGGAGGCAGAGCAGCCCCCAAGGCTTTTCCGCTCTGGCTGAAGGAGCCGCTGCAGGATTGTGCCCGCTCCCGCTCTGCCTCCTCTGGCTGACAGTGCTGGCAAAGCTCTCCCTGGGCATCTTGCTGTGTCAGGGAGATTTTTTCAGACGTTCAGCCTACATTTTTAGTTTCTTAATTTCATTCTTAATGTTCTTTGCTTAAGCCCTAGGGGCAGTAAATAGAAGCCAGGTTAGTAAGAATAGCTAAGAAACTGTAATGAGATTTCTGCTCATGATGGTCTTGCCTCCTCATTTGTCTGTGTTGTGCTGCTTCTGGCTGAGTCAGCAGCCTCTGGAGACCTGTCGCTTGCTGAGGTCTTTCCCCAGGATTTATTTTTAGTCCTTTCGAATCAGGACCAATTAGCTCCATATGCCTTGTGGTCTGTTTCCTGATGTTTTACCTGGGGCTGGCTGTAGGCTTTTCAGGTCCCAGGAAAAAATGGAAATTGTAGGTCCTTCCCAGCTCAAGCCTGTACCTCCCTCAGTTACAGCTATTCCTCATGGTTATGTGGTTTTCTGCAACATTTCTGACTGCAGGAGTACAGGAGGTGTATTCATTTTGGCAGCTACTTCTCACAGACACAGAAGTGCTTTTGTTTTCCTTTTGCTTTTTCTATGAGGGATTTTGTCCTCTTTTTTTCCAAGTTCTATCATATTCCTTTTTCTTCTAAATATTCCTGTAGTTATTTGTTTCCAGTTATTTTATTTACTTTTCACTTTCTTCCYGCCTCATTCTGTTCTTACTTTGAGATTAAGGTATCTTAATTCACATCCAGCTCCTCCTCCTCCTCCTCCTTCTCCTCTTTTTACACTTCCTTTCTTGCTAGCACGGATGAGTGAGACACTCACTGAGAAGAGTGGGACAACCACTGAAAAAGTTCACAGGGATTTTCAGTCCCTAAAATTAAGTCCCTATCAGCCCTATACAAGGGCTGATATTCAGGTCGCTCCAGTTTCATCCAGGACTACGGCTAGTCAATGGATAGTGCAAAGTGCCCTTGTAGACCTTTAGAGAGCAATCCCAAAGGCAGGTGTAAGGCACAAAGTGGAGAACTACCAACTAGATGCAAGGTCATTGGGGGACTTTGGGCCATCTGAACATGCTCCCAGACTGATGGGACTAGGAGAAGTGGAACGTCCTAAGCAGAATGGGCTTGGTGATGGTAGAAGCTGGGTCTGTGGTTTTTTTCCCTGACACTAAACATTTTTCTATTGCAAATGTTTCACAGCTGTGCTCAGGACCTAAGCTATCCATGACCTAGCACCTATATCTACCTTCTGAGTGGTAGAGCCATCCCTGGACAAGCTGTCTGTGCAAAGCCTCTTCTTTGCTTGTTTAAGACTTGTGGACCTCTGAGGTAAAAGCAATAGCTGAAAGCTAATGCAGATGCTGTAACACACAGCCTAACTTAAATAGCCTCTGGGATTGACATGAGGCCAACCAATAGTTTAAGGAGTTCAGTTTTGAGGGTATGTCAACACTTGCACCTTTATGCCAACAATTTGATTTGCCTGAATTTCATTCTGGATCTCAGTCCCTTCATGGTCTGTACAGCACAAATGCTAGTTTTCCCTCTTGACCATCAAACCACTTAACTCCCTTCAAGGAGAAAGTGGGCACAGTTGATGGGAAATTTTCCTTCTGAATCTGCTCCAAACAGCCCATGCTGAGCTATACCATGTTTGGCTTCCTCTCCAGTTGGCGGTCCTCCAATGCTATATTCCAGCCCTCAAATGCTCCCCAAAGCCTTTCTGCTGCACCGCAAGGCATGCAAAACACACCCTTGGTGCCAAACTATGAAAAAACACCTAGCAGTCTTATTATTTCAGACACTTTGAACTGGAAAACCACACACACACAAAAAACAAAAATTGCATGTAATGGCTATGGGGGCCCTAATCACTGGCCAGTTGTGGTGAGTGGCCAGACCATCTCCCATCCATGGGGGGACAAGGCAGCCTGCGCCCCCAGCGAAGGGGGATCAGGCAGGTGCAGCTCCCAGAGAGGGGATTGTAGCAGCCGCTGGCAGGTGGAGAGGTGCCTGCGGTGCCCCTCGCACAGCCAGCTAGTGTGGTTGACTAATATCAGCAATATAGGCTTGAGCCTGGATTGGCAACAAGAGCACGAAGTCTCCTGATACCACCCGGCTGCTAAGTTGTGCAGAAACCCCACGCTACCGTGGCGCTGCTGCTCTTGTTGCCCTGCTCTGTCAGCTGAGCTGGCCTCTGTCAGCTTGTCCTTCAGCTTTCAGGACAGTTGCAGGCCACACTGAAAGACATTTTGGAGCTGCACTGATGCAAAAGCCACCCTGGCCACCTGGCAAAGTTGCCCCAGGCAAGGATTTCTGGGGCTCTTGGGTGCCAGTGTATCTCCGGCACTGCTCTTTGCGGGTGCAGCCCCCCTCTCAACCCCCTCTCCCATGGAGTGCAATGCTACATGGTGGTTGCTTAGGGACCACTCTGCTTGCAAAGCCACTGTGTGGCTGAGCTTTTGTGGTGGCGGTGCACCAGCAGGGAGGTTTGCTCCATAAACGACAATGAATATAATTGGTATAGGATCATCGCTGGGAAGAAATTCACTTCTCCTCTGGCACTTTGTGGCCTCTTGCTGACCTACTAATAAACGTGAGTCTGCCTCCACCTGAACTTCAAGCATACTGACAAAGAGTAGAATGGTTTACATGAAGAGGGTCATAGAGGAGAGGGCCCCATGCATTTTTAAATGGGTTTTATTCAACACATTCCCTGCTATTGCAGGAGTTCTTGACATGGCAGTGTATTTCTTCTGTCCTGCTCTCTTCTGTGGAACAGTCTAGCTTTGAATTTAGTTTTTACTACAGGTCTGAGGTTTGTTATAAAATGCTGGAAGGTTTTTGGTCTTGTGGTGTGCAGGGAACATGTGAATGGGATGCCCTGGGGTCTCTGCTGCCCATGAGCATGGGGACTGGACTCTGTGATCGATGTGGTCCCTTCCAGGTCCATGTTTTGCTGGTATGTTTTCAGCCTCAGCACTGGCCTCTTCCCATAATGTTTATCGCCTCTGAAAACACCCACAGCATTTGAATCAGTCTATTTGCGAGGTAATTGATGTTATCAGATGTGTATGTCAGAAGGAATTTGTCCCTAGAGCAATTAGGCTAGTTGTTTGTCTTTCATGAGATCTTGTTGATTTATATAAATTGCAATAAATACAGGCTTGGCCTCCTGTTAGTCAGGCTGCGGCTGGTCTGACTAGGGTGATGAAAAGCTCCTTGATTTAATGACTCTGCATATTTTCTCATAGGCGAGTTCCTTTTTCTTGCTGCCTGAGCATATGCTCGGGTGGTCACAAGTGGTCCTCCTCATGCCTTGTGAGCAGGGCTTGCATCGCAGCTGGAGGTGCTGCTCCCCAGCTGATGTGCTGGTTGACCTTGAGCCACTGTGAGGACATTGCAATATGGAATAAAACAGCTTCAAACTACCCCGAAAACATAAGCTTCAGATCACTCCAAGGCACATCTGCTTGGTTTAAATTTGTATTCAGTCCCATTGCTGTTAGACACCATCATGTGTGAGTCCCGGCACTCTTAAGGATGGGTTTCTCCTCTGCTATGGGTTGTGGCCATGCGTTATGAACACCTCCTCCGCCAGTAGAAGATGTTCCCTTCCTCATATGTTACAAACTGATACCAAAATTAGTAACTGATGCAAAATTATGCCCTTCTTGTCACAACCACCAAAGAACGTTGCACTCGTCATATGCAAAGAGGCCCTGGTGCAGCCAGGCATTTGGGCGTTTGAGTAATGCTATTGATGTGCTTCAAATTAAGCACGTGTGTTAAGTGCTTGGCTGGATCGGACCCTAAGGAAATGCCTGACAGGTCTGTGAGCAAAACAAACACAGAGTGTGTTTGCCGCACAGTGTGGGAACAATAAGGTGAGAAATGATGGGGAGGATGAGACCCTGCTGAGGCCCACGAGGCCCATGTTTAACCCACTGAAGCAGCTACAGRGGGACATGGGGCTTGGAAGCAATATCCTTTTGTTCCCCCTCTGTTCTGGAGTAGCAGTGAAATCATTTTCCTGATCACAAAACAGAAACTAGCCAGAATGAAGCCATCGCTTCTCCAAGAAATGATTCTGGAAGAGCTAAAATGATGCCAATCCAGACCCATCCTGTAGTATCACTGCCAGTTTGCCCTCAAAGGCAAAACCTTAAACATCCCTGTTCCTTTCCTTTGTCCCTTTTCTCCATCCAGTTCCCCTCAAAACCTTCTTCCTCTTGCAGTGCATGCTGACAGTGATGTCCAGATCGTGACCGGTACGTAAGGGGATCGCTGGGCTCTGTGGCATGGAGATCAGACTCTAATTGACATTTAAAGGTATTATGTTGGGTCTGGTTCTGCATCCAAGTGATTTAAGAGAATCGGAATAAAGAAGTAATAGAGGGTCTTGTCTCTCGAGGACTATGAGACAGCTCACAGGAGTAAAATGTCTCCCGTGCTCACAGCTTTGCAGAACGATTTCCACCCCCAGCAGCAATCAAAGCAAGCCACCTCCTCTATTTTTAATTGCTTCCTTCCTCCTTCCCTGTCCCCTCGTCACCTTTGCCTGCACTGCACCCTTTCGTTAGCGGTGAGATTCTCAGGTCGTGGCACCTGCGGTAGAGAGCTCTGGCAGTTGCATCCCCCAGGGATGACGGGCGCAGACCTCAGGGCTAGAGGGGATTTCACAGCCCCCATCCCTGTGTGCCTTGGGGTCTCGCTGCCCTGGCAGGGCCGGGCAGATGGGGCTCAGCTTCTTCACCTCCCACCCTCGTGTCTTTCTTCCACTTCTCCACACTGCCGTTTAACAAACCTGGATGTGGGTGCTCACAACCAAAAGCCACTGCATCAACCCCAGTGGCTAAGCTGTGGCAATAACCCCCAGGGGTGCCCTTGGCTTGCCCACTGGCACAGTAAAATATTTCAGTGCTGGTGACTGTGGATGTAGTCAGCTGTGGCAGCACAGCTGACAGGTACAACCTCCTGAGTCAAGGTGCCACTGTCTGAAACGTGCTGGAGCCATTATGCAGAATGAAGAGTTATAGGTCATCCAAAAGTAGTAATCTTGGCCGTGGCCAAGAGATACTGTAGGTGCCTTAGTGATTACTGCTGCTGTTGATGATGCTCACAGATCTTAAGGAACTGGAAGATAATTTTAAGCATCCTAAAATACCTGAGAGATTAGAAACTGTATAAATAAATATCATAGAGAATATTCACACTTCCTGCAACATTGCTATTAAGCAACAAACAGCAGGTGACTAAAGAGAGGCAAGCAAGAGGGAGATGTTTGATCGCAGTAGGGACATAAAGGGATAGTACCAGCTCACAACGGAGCGGGGGAAAAAACTGTTTTTTCTGGATTTGACCAACAACAATTTTCTGACTTTTGTTTACAGATTTCATGTGTTCCTTTAAGGTGAAGGTCCTGAGTCTTGAGCAGGTATCTGGGGCCAACTAGAAACAGGAGAGCAAATCCCTGTTTTTTCTGGAGTGGATCCAGAGATGTGGGTTCTGGGTAGTTGTGGGTGGTTACTATTTGGTGTTTAATCAAACAGAAACATGCATAAATTTAATTATAGTAACAATAATAAAAAACAAACCCAAATAGCAAAACACAACAAGATACCAAATCAGTCTGAAATTAGTCAGACTGTCAAAAATGAGAAAAATGCTGGATGTCAGTGGGACCTTAATTCCCACCCACTTTGTGCTGACACTTTTTGACACAGTCTCTAATTGCACAATGACATATTAGTTTTTTCACGGGGCTGGGGTGAGGATTTTTGGCAGGAGTGAGGTGGCCAGAGAGGAGAACTACGTTTTGTGGTGGTTGCGAGCAGGGCCTGTGGTGACGGTCACCCAGCCCCAGCCCTGCGGCCCCTCGCCGCAGTCATTTATCTTCTTTCTGCTTTTACCATCCATCTTCAGCGTGTCCCCCCAGGCTTGACTGTGTGCACCAGGTGATCCCTGCCTAGACTTTATAATGATTAATTTCCTCCCAGGTGCTTCTCTGATGCTGTCACCACGGTACCTGAGCGATCTGCAGGCACTAATGAAGTTGTCTCCTCTGTACCCTTATAGGAACAGGCAAGTTTGTCCTGTCATTTTTGCAGAAGGGGAGCTAGACGCAGACACGAGGGCCGTGACTGCTGTTTAGCTTGCGCTCCTCGTCTGTGACACAGTGGGCCTAGCTTTTTTCGGCCTACAGAGCACATTTCATTTGCAGCTGCGTGTGCTCAGCACTTTGCAAAATCACACGTTCCTCTCACTGCACGCTGGGTGTCCAGGAAATGGGGCAGCATACCAGTCACTTTTGGGTTTATGGGCTGGTGGCATTGCTTAGAAACATTGCAATGTCAGTGGGGATAGTGCCCAGTTCTTTGGCAGAGCAATCAACTCTAACCAAGTCACTGTCCCTCTTCTTTCCATCCCTTGCAGTCCCCTTCTTTCCTTCCCATTTGCAGCGATGAGGCAGGGATCCTTCAGCAGCAACCTTTTCTCATGCACTGCCCCCATACATTCCCAGGGAATCATCTAGCCTGTTCAGTGACTGAAGCAAGGGGCCCATCTAAAGTCTAGTATGTGACCATGGAATTAATTTTTGTAATGCACAGAAGATTYGGTGAAAGTTTCACAAGCAACCCTGGTTGGATGCCAGTGAAGTACAGATAAACAATAGTGATAATGCACTGCATTTGTGTACCTTCATCTGGCTATATGATTACGTGTGGAGAGAGAATATCTTGTATGCTAGTAGAAATGTGTTCTGCAGGATGAAAGTAGCAGTTTACAACGCTGAAATATCAACTCTTCCGAGTACTGTGATTATTTTTTAGTTACTATTTACATAGCACCATCTAAATCCAGTTTTTCATCAGATCTTATTTTGCAAATAGGCCCCATTTATAACGAAACCCTTAAATGTGTTCTTTCAAACATGACTACTATGGGGAAAAGAGTATAGTAACCCATCATTGTCTGAGCTATAATGCTGACTTTCATCAGTCCTCCCCAAGCAGGAGTGACTGTTATAGCAGGGAGAAACACTGTGTTTGTGCAGCATATACCCCGTCTCCAGCTCCTCCACGGTGCTGATTTTGGGGCACACCTCAGTAAACAGACAATTTAGCAAGGGAATTATATGCTGTGTAATGATACCTTCCAGTCTGGTGACAGCAGCCCTTGGGCACAGCAACTTTCTTGTGGTGGTATAATAGCCACAGACAGGTCATGGGGACATTGTTATTTCAAAGCTAATGTCTTAAACCTCTGCTGAAAGGCAGCAGACCTTATCTGCTGGAGCCTTAAACCACCCTATTGGTGTGGTGTCTGGACAGGGGCTCTAGTAGGAGTCCTGGACATGTGCTGCGTCTGTGCCACGAACTCTGCCAGGTCCCACTGCACTTCCAGAATATTTGCCGCCATCCCACTGTCTGACAAGGGATTTTCCTGGCTAATTCACCCTCTGACCATTTTGAGAATCACATTAAGACCCTCATGACATAGTATAAATCACCCTAGTTTAAAGCATCTCCATATTTGTAGGACTGGAGTGCTCTCATATCTCAATTATCTTGAGAATACACTTAACACAAGTCAGATGATTAAGAAAACTATGAAATTTATTTGTGAAGGGGACAGAAGTCAAAGAGACCCATGTTCTTATCTGCCTACCCTTGGATCAGACCCAAGAGGCTCTCTCCATGCAGGATGAGTGAGCTGACGATCTGCTGGCAGTGCTCTCCCTGTCACAAGACTATGGACCCAGCTGCTGCTGTTGTGGATGACAGTCTGCTTGGGGCTTTATGCTTCCCCTGAAACCAAACCCGCTGCTGGGCCCTGTAAGAAGCAAATCCCTTCTCCAAGCATTATGGATCCTTAGCTTATGCAGGAAGCAGTTTTTGRCATTCCTGCAACACCTTTTTGGCAACGCGGATGTCCCTCAGGGAGGCCAGGTTCAGTCACCTCCTGACCTGACAGCAAGCAGAAATGGTTATCAACTTCTTTAGCACTTAACTAAACTATGAACAGCTCCAGGGAGATACTCTTGCCTCTTAATATATTAATATTCAAAGCTTCAGTTCAATAATACATCAATCCAATGTGAGGGGTCCTCACCCTGAGTCAAAAATGCTGTGGCCCACCTGATGCAAAACATTCAGCATAAACTTGCTCTGTCATTTCCAATTTGCTCAAGAGTTTGCGGGTTAACCCTGCACTGGCAGTCTTTTTGCTGGATCCGTTACCAAGTGTCAGTGTAGCTCTATCTGTATGACAGGTCTGGTTGTGTCTGTCCACCCCCAGTCAGCATGAGGCTGGCATAAAAAGCATAAAGCTCATAGGGACTCTGCGCCGTGCATGCTGAATGAATGCAACTGTGCAACTGTGGGTCCACATCTCATCCAGTGCCAGCACGTCCTTCTGAGAGACCCAGCACTGTGCTGATCTGGCTTTAACAGCAGTGGACTCTGGGCTACGGAGCCTTTCCATGAATTTAACTCTCAGATGGATGTGGAAATTGGCACCTGTTCTTTATTTGCAAGCACTGAGACATTGTTGGGCCTGGATTGAGACCAGACATGACAGTAATCAACTGCCTTAAGATGACAGAGGTCTTGGGGTGACTGACCACATGTCCCAGGCTCTGAAGGATGCCAAATTTCAGTGGAGTTACCGTGCCTGAGTAGGGAGATATTTATACGGTGGGAATTCATCTTACCTGACCCTAGATGCACAAAAGTTAGATTCAGGTGTTATAAATGGCTTGTAGGTGCTCTGAATGTCTTTGTGCCTGACCTGCTGGGGACTGTAATGTATATAAATTTATCTCTGTAGATCTTTGCTTTGGCCAGTGTGTGAGGCTGCAATGCAGAGAAAGTGTCTGACATCTGAGTGAAAACAGTGGGAGGTGATCCCAGGTCACYGCCAGTCTCGGCTTGTGGATGTAAATGTGAAACGAACTATTTGGCCTCAGCTGGTTGCACACGCACAGCTGCAGCAGGCGCTTGTAAGCTGCATCCCCACTGTACCCTCAGCGGCAGCCCAGCCTGGATGAGATCCATTTAACGTGTTGATTTTTTTTCTTGTTCTGAGCAGACTCATCTGGAGGAAATTCAATGTAAATAAAATTTGGATCAGAATGAGAAATGAAATTCAGAGGGGTTTTCCTCCCCTGGATCCAAGTGGTGGCTGAAAGAGGAAGCAGTTGTGGCTCACGGCTGTTTTCACGGTTCCCTCGGAGGCAGCTGTGAGCAACCCTCATGGTCAAATGCTTTGGAAACCTGTGTCTAAATGTAGGAGCAGCCTGAGCCCCCTCGCTCCAGAAATCCCTTCTCCGAGGAGGAAGGGGAGGGGGGAGGAGGGTGAGGAAGAGCGAGCCAGCAATTCCCCGGTGCGATGGCTGCTTGCAGTGCAGCAAGGAGCTGCAGTGAGGGTGCAATAGGAGCTGGGTTTTGAAGGACGCATTGCAAGCAGTTGGTGCCTCCTCCTGGTGCAGCCAGCAGTGGGGGGCCTGCTTGCTTCTGGCCAGCCGGTGCAGGAAAGGGACTGCTTGGCGTTTTGGTTCAGAGAGAGTTGGTTATTTATTTATTTTTTTTCCTGAGGTTGGAAGGGACCTCTGGAGATCATCTAGTCCAACCCCCCTGCTCAAGCAGGGTCACCTAGAGCACATTGCACAGGATTGCGTCCAGGTGGGTTTTGAATATCTCCAGAGAAGGAGACTCCACAACCTCTCTGGGCAACCTATCCCCCTCTCCTTTTCTATTTTTGAAATTAAAAGCTTAAAGAAAGCCCTTGCTGCTGCAGTTGAAAGCCATTGTGGCCCGCAGGTACACGTCCTGGAGCGCAGTGATGGAGAGGTCCCCCCAGCCCTGCCTGGCCCAGCCGCTGCTCCGCTTCCATAGCAGCAACGCGTGCTGGCGGGAGCCCGATGAGTCACGGCAGTGCTTGGGTCTAAGGAGACAGCCGCACTCCCTTAGAGCGGAGCACAGTGGCGAGCACGGGGCGGCACAGCACGGAGCTCCCGAGGCAAATGTGGTGCTTCTCTCCCCATTTTGGAGAGCTGCAACTAGCGTAGACGCAGTGTTGCGTACCCTCGTCCCTGCTTCGGGGTCCCTGGTGCTGCTGTCCCGACATGTAAGGTCAATATGGGCCTGTGTCAGGGCCTGGGTTCAGAAACATCTCCTCTGTTAACAAGCTTTTCTGACAGCTTGCGACAATGGAGAGCACCGCTCTAAATAAACTGAGGAGTGCAGGGATGTGAGAGGCCACGGCTGGCTGCTGGTTTCGGCAGACCCTTCCTTACCGGGAGCTGTGGGGTGGCTCTGGATTTGCAGAGAGAAGTGAGCTCAGCACCTGCTTCCCGGTGCGGCAGGGACGATGTGCATCTGCAGCCGCCGTCCCTGCCACCACGGTGTTTAATCCCTTCCCGTGGGAGCTAGAAAGGCCCTTGCAGCTGGGGTACCTGGCGCGTCCCGTCCTCCTCTGGGACCCCATCGCCACCGTCACTCCAGAGGGCTAAAACGCAAGCATCTTTTTGAAATTTTATTTTTGCAGAGCATGACTGCCTTGAACCATGTGCTGTACAATGGAAACGAAACCAGTGTTATTTCAGGTTGGCACGGTGGAGGCTGGCCCCACAGCCTGCAGCCATCCCCAGCACTGTCTGCAAAACGCTGTCTGCAAGGGGAGGCCGTGGGTGGCACTGCCACCATGGTGGCTGCTGGAGGTGGGTGGCGTGGCTGGACGCAGGTAGTGGGGATGAGCAGAGGTGCTACCCCAGCTGGAAATGTGGTGCCTGAGCAGACCCCCGTGCTTCCCCTTTTCCCTCAGTTCTGCAGTGGCTTGGCATGGCTTAGCTCAGTCGGCTTCCAAAGGGACCGGGAATGAGCCCCCGGAGGACAGCTTTATGGGGATGTAAGGTCGCTTAATAGCTGGATGAAAGTCTTTTAAGTTGGACCATGAGATGGGGATCCTTCTGCCTCAGCCTGCATGACTTGCCTGCACGGGCATGTGCCATGTGCAGGGCTGTGCAACCTGGTGCRGCTGCAGGGCTCAAACCCCCGTCCCTCCTGTGGCACCGGGAAACGGGGAGATGACGTCTGAGAAACGCACTTGCCCTGTGTGCCCTTAGTAAATTTGGGACGTGACAGCACCCACCGACTTCCCTGGGTGTGGTGGTTGCAATGCCTGTCCTCCCACAGTGGGCCGTCACCCCCATCTCAGCGCTGTTGGCAGGGGCTGTAACATCGCTGCTGCCTCTCCGGCCCTGTCTCCATCACTTTGCAACTAGGCAGACTACAAGTGAGCTAGCAACAATTTTAGCAGCTCGCCAGTGCCTGGTAACCACTGAAACGGCCACAAAGCAATCATGTGTGCGAGCCCTCCTGTTTAACACCCATGTTACTTCGCAACCTCCTATACGTTGTTTGTAAAAAGCAGGGCAAGCAACAAGACCAAGGAAACCTTTTATAGTGCCATCAACTGCTGATGCAAAGAGCTCAGTTTTAAGTGCCAAGGTCTATATTTGATTACATGTGGTTTAGCAGGGATGCAGTCTCAGTTCAAATCAGATAAGCAGCAAATTTGACTTGCGCAGAGGTGTGGCACCTTGGTTTCGAAAGCAGACCTAGTTCTGATCATCACTCCTCTTGGTCACACATGCAAGTATTTAAAACCAGGCAATCATAGGAGTTCTGTGTAGCCATGAGGTATTTTTTATTTGCCTTGTGGTAGTGAATGCTCAGATCTGATAAGTAAATATCTCTTTGGGTAGTTTTCCATTTTTTAGCAGCAAACCCTCAGCTATTCCTCAGGGCCTCAGAACAGCTAATCCTAAAATCCCAGGTTTCCATTACCACCCACCATGCATGTTAGTAGTGGTAACACTGGATATTTGGGCAAAAGGGTGGAGTTTTACATCTTGGACAAATTTTTCAGTATATTAATTTTGCACCAAACTTTAAAATCTGTTCTCTGATCCCAAACAGTCAGAATGATCCAGACACCCAGGAAGATGCTTCCTCCCAACCTGGCTGTTTTACAGCTGTCGGCAGACATGGGGAAAGGCATTTTGTAAAGGTAAAGATGACAGTGCTGGTTGGTGTTTGTCTCCACAGCGGGGAAAGGCCCCTTGAGGTCCACACCAGGTTTCAGCCCCCTTTCACTGGGYGATGCAGAGGTTTTCTGCCCAGTGGTGCCAGCCATGCACCTGCCGTGCAGTAAACCTGCTGGGAAAGYGTCCCTGTTGTGGGAAGAAACACCCGAGCACAGCAAACCTCTGTCCTTTCCTGCAGTGGTGGCCCAAGCACTKGGCAGATGGCTTGCATCCAATGTCGTGGCTGCCGAGGGCGTGTGCTTCTCTGGGCCCCATCCATGCTCACTCAGTGGGATGGGAAGGGGGGACACACAGCTTGTGACTGCAGGGAGGACCACATCCCCCCCAGGTGCCCCGGGCTGCCAGATGTCTGCTTCTCCCTCCTCCGTCCGCATTTTCCATCAGGAAACCTTGTCTGGACGGGGGGGGAATTTGGCTGCCCGCCTAGGATTTCTCAGCATTGGACAGCCCAGGTGGAGCTGTGACCAGCCTGCGTGGAGCTGGGAAATCCTGGAGAAATGCTCCCCAGATGTACTCAGTGGGCCGGGGATGTGTTAGACTTGCAGAGAACAGCCAGCCTGCACACGCACAGGGAAGCGCGTTCTGGATGTGTCGGGCTCATGGCACGTACCCTCATACTTCCATCCTGGATTAGCTGCCAGGAGAAAAACCCAGGCCTGTAAAACTCCCCTTGGCTGGGCAGAGGACAGTGTTAGGCTGGTGCTGAGCCTTTAGAAATTGTCACTCTTCCTTCTCAGCCTTTGCACCGTGAGCGTATATTGTTCTCTCCCTAATCCTAGGGGGAGCAGAAGCAATATACTGTGCTGCTGTGATAAGGTACAAAACTCAAAAAGAAACTAAATAAGTCGACAGGTGGAGATGGAGGAAGGTGATAAAGCCTGGCAGCTCCCTGTGAGCCTTGGCTCCTCTGGCCATGGCAGTAGCTGTGGTTTTYGGGAGACGGCTCCTTAGCCTGCATTTCTGAACAAGGCCAAATAGTCAGTGAAAACAAGTGGTAGGAGCCGGTGGAGCTGCTGTGGATTCAAACCTGGCGTTGCTGGGGAGAAGACCATGACTTTGACTGGGGCAAGCCTCTGGGGAACGGCCAAAGGGGAGTTTAAAGCAGTGCCTGGGTGATGCACTCCTCCCCACTCCTGCGAGGGCAAACATGGGAATGTAGTTCAAGTTTTCAAGGAGAGACATCTTACTAGTCCAATTCAGAGGCCAGGCAAGTTAACAGACTGGGGCAAAGCCAAGAAAACAAAATACTCCTCTTGTTATCTGTTTTGGCCTCCCTCATTCTGCCTCGGAGCAATTGTGACACTTGCAACATCCACTGAAATGCTGGTTTTATTTTTCCGGATAGGTTAGGCCGATCCCTTGGTGCCAAGTTGACTCACAAATCACTGTTTAATTTGGTGTGGGACTCAGCAGAGTGGTACGCGGTTCCATGAGGGCAATTCGTGCCTGCTGCCATGAGGGGTCAGGCAGCAAAGCCTGCAGGGCATGGGGCAGAGCCTCCAGCATCTTCCTCTGCGGGAGGGGAGCCTGCTGAGAGGGAAATTGCATGAAAGGACAAAAACCAGATGACGAGAGCAATCTGGGAGCCTTCACTATCCGTCTGTGCCCCTAGCATCTATCTTTTAAGGTATATGCTTTATAGCAGAAGCCAARATTGTTCTTATCAAACACACCAAGCTGATAATGCTGATAGCAGAGCTGGAGCTCAGACATGTTCTCACCCATCAGTGCCCTGATGCCTTGCTCCAGCTCATGCTGTGCCAAAACAAACTCTGCATTAAATGTTTGGCCACACCAGTGGGTTCTCACCACCATCTGTGACATTTCTGGAAAGCTGATGGTGGATTTACCGGGGAGAGAGGAGGGAAGTTGGGGGGCTGTTCCTATACCACATGGTATAGTTACTCCCATGCGTTTCCCCTTCTTTCCTCACTCAGACTGGAACCACCTTCCCCATGATGTTTTCCCTGCTCATCCACCCACATCACCCCCCTCTCCCTGCTTGACTCCCACAGGGCTGCAGGCTTGTATGAGGATGCACATTTGGAAAAGGTATGACACTAGTATGAGGAATCCAGCAATATAAACAGGAAACCCTTCCACGAGACACCCCCAGCATCTAACCAGGGTTTCATAGCCAAGATACCATAGCCTTCGCCCCATACAAGTGGAGAGGCGCTATATCCGTTCGTAATGGGGACAGGTTGGGTGGGAATCCTGTCATTCCATGGCTACCTGCACAGTCGAGCGCTGCCTGTCCCAGAGCTGGGGGCAATGCACAACCGCGTGCCTCGAAACTCAGGCTGCGCAGAGTTGCCACGTGACAGAGTGCCAAGCCCCCACAGAGGGGCTTTGCCTTTGGCAGCTGTAAACTCCTAAAAGCAAATGCTAATGTGAGTTAAATTCCTGGCAAATTCAAAGGAGAAAGGTTGACTTGCCAAACTGTTTAATCTATTCAAGGCAAAGTAATACAACTTGTTTGAGTTGTATCTACTATTAGTGGACCTATTCCAGAACTGTAGGGGATGAGATGAAAAAAGCGCCTCCATTTTAATAACTAATTAAATGGGCTAACTCAGCCAGGGATTGCTGCTGTACAACAGAAGCCAAAATCTGAAAAAGATAGTGGTAGCTATTGCCCAGAGCCTTGACAGTGAACGAGTGATAGAAGAAAAACGTCTGTCCCTTAAAATGAGGTCAGATAAAGGCTGATAGCCTTGGCTAGACCATCTTCCAAACTGAGGTAAACCTCTCTAAACCGGGAAATAAAAATGTTCCTTTTGGACCTGTGCCTCTTAGTCCTAGATAAGCTGGCCAGCAAGGTGGCAGATGGTGAATGTCCTGCTGTTGTTAAGGCATATGGCTTTGTGTGGGCTTCCAGTTGTCCAGGGTTAACACAAACCAGGAAGGCTGGTGTGCTGGTGCGAGAGCAGCCAAACTGCTCCAGCCTGGATCCAACATTTTTTGTGATGTTACTGGTTTATTAAATCATTGACTGAGCTGACAGCTCTCCTGGCTTCATCATAGATTTGTCTGAAAAACTGGCTTATTTGCTGGCCTTGAAACAGGCTGTGAGCACAGCATGTTTGGGGTGTTCAATTATCAACACATTTATCAGGGAAAACCAGGTCTTTTCCATGAATGTGTTAGGCCATCACATGGACTAGGTGCTAGGCGATTTGCATGGGCACATTGTAGTATGAAGCTTGTCTGGTCACTGAGGAAGGACTTGGTGCCACCTCTGGGTCAGACAATGGGGGCTTTTGAAAGAGGATGGTGGGGAACGGGAAACAAATCCAAACCTATTGGCTGTATGCAAGTGCAGGCAGGGTGGAGGTGCGAGAAGAAGACATGCTCAGGCCTTCATGGGCTAAGCAGTCCTGTCAGCTAGAATCTGTCACCCTGCCCTGTTTCTGGGAGCAGATGGAGGGCCAGGACCATGTCTTTGCTACATGTTGGCTCATGGAGGGCCCTGTTGGAAAGGGAGGAGGACGCACCATGCAGCCAGCAGCAAGAACATCTGCTGTCCTTGTGTGCCCTTGGGGTCACAGTGTCCCTTGCTCACTCCAGTGGACACTCCTCTGCAGACCCTTTACACCCTTTAGGCAGGTTTGCCAATGAACAAGGGAAGCGGGGGAGAGCAGGCAGAGCAGCCAGCCTTTGCAAACCATGGGGATTCATAAAGCTGACCGCAGACCACTCCCAGGCCACCACGTCCCATGATCTCTTTGCTTGTCCCCACTGTCACAAGGCTGGTCTCATGCTCCTCACTGGAGACCCCAGCAGAGACAGAACTGCTTGAGTGTGGGCCAGGAAGTTGAATTTCTGCCTGACCACTGCTAGGGGAGCCCAGCACTGCCCAAGCCAGTGCCAGCTGGGTGCACCCCTCTGTGGCTCAGTGTCTGCCAGCCGGGGCCAAGCTGGAAGAACCAGTCTGTGCTGCTCCTGCACTGTCCCTGGCTCTTCGTGCTGGGGCCAGCACTCCTGGATCCTGATCTGCAGGCCTGAGAAGCAATCCCTAAAGTGGACTTGCAACCAGCCTCTGCTCACCTATGCTTCAGAGGATTGGGAGTAGGGCCCTGAAACCACCCGGTGAGTTCTAGCAGGGAAAAACTCAGCAGGGCTATCTGGAAGGGGCAGAGCTCAGATATGAGGCCCAAAGCTGTAGGAAACCTATTTTGTCTCATGGAGGGGTGAACCAGGAGCCTTGCACCCTCATGTGCCTGTGGCTCTCAGCTGGACAATCTCCTTATGAGAGGGGTTGGCAGATCTGCCAGAAGAATGCAACTAAACTCTCTCCAGAGGCAAACTCTCATCAGTTTTGGAAAGCAGGTTTAGAAGCAAAGATTGGATGACTTCGTAAAAGCAGGCCTTGTCCATCTATAGGACTGTACTTAAAAAGAAACAGGGTGCCATGAGTGTTTGCTTTCCATAGATGCAAAAGAGGTTTGCTCAGAAGGGATGACGTTACCTCCTGGATCAAGGCCCACGTGCTGCTTATGTCAAGCTTAAAAAGGATTTAAGGGCTCCACAGCCCTTGGTCTGGCCCTCTGCACATGGGTGAGTTCATTATAAGGTCAATTCAAAGCAGCAGAAATGTTTGGACACAGCTTCCCCCATCACAGCACGTGTCTGTCTGTGGTCTAAGACAGGTGGACTGCAGAGCCCAGTGCGTGCTGGGTGACCCTTCCCTTGCACCTGTCCTGTTCATCAGGGAATGCTCTCACCTGGGTTTTGTGATGTCTGATGGATGTGATCTCACCCTGCAGATTTCCTCTGGTGTAGGGGACATCCCTCCTTCAGCTGGAGGACTATATTTACAAAACTTGTACAGGCTTGATTATTTGTGTTGCCTTTGCCCCACTGTCAACTTTGGCTGAAATTGGTCAATAAGGTCCAAAGTTACTATGGAGAGGAGCAGAGGTGCACTAGGAGATACTCACATGTGTGTGCACACCTGCAGAGCAACTGCATAAGACTTTTCTCCCTAGGAAATCAGGCTGGAAGAGCAGAGCCTGGTGCCTGGCTGCATCCTGCCAATGCAGGGCTGCTTGGTCCCAGAGGGGGCCAGGCCAGGAGACTCCCAGCAGCAGAGGCCATGAAAGCAGCGGGTAGCAAGGTCATCCCACACAGGTCTGCAACCAGGACTGTGCAGCAAGCACGGCTGAATCGGGTGGGAAAAAATTACCTCAGCTGGTGCATTTGACAGCAAACTCGTTTTTCTCTGACAGGTTCCTCAGGCAAATCTGGAACAACCCAGAAAGGATGAGCCGGGCGCAGTTTATGTTTAAAGTGGGCAGTCATCTTTCCAGGGGTAGTGTATCATTTCTCTCTGTGGGCACAGCTGCCAGACAGAGCAATAAATCTTTCAGCTGTAAGTACTCGGTGCGGATCTGAATTTACCTTCCTTTCTGCAAACCTCTCTGCTGTTTGGCAGCTCCTAACTCTGCCGCCAGCCTGCTCACCCAACTGCAGAGCCTCTTCAGTCTGCTCAAACCCCGTTGTCTCGGATCAGATTTACTCCTGCTGGTTTGGGGAAGAGGCAGAGATAAAGCGATTCTCCTTGCAGGAAGTTGCGGAAGTTTGCCTATGAGATGAACCTGATCTGCGCTCTGCGGCGATCAGGCCGTACTCCTCTCTCCATGAGGAATTAATAGCAATCATTTCTGACCCACGCGTATTTACCAGCGGAGCACCCGGCACAGCTCAGTTGCTATGGCAAACTGCAGCGCCGCGAGCCGGCCTCAGCCCCGGCCCGGCCTCCCAGCGCAGCTCGAGCTGGCACACAGATGCTGCTCCCGAAAGGATATTCGAAAATAAGTCATTGCTGCGAGCCACGCGTGAATATTTATTACAAAATAATCAACTGCGTTTTGATTGTGGTGCTGTGGGCCCACAGATATGGGGCTTGCTCCATCATGTCTTCTCCTGACCTCAAGGCTGTTAGGATAACGGTTTCTTTGCTCTTATCTTGGCTGATACTA
The DNA here is from genome assembly GCF_003343035.1 of Apteryx rowi. Classification (NCBI taxonomy): domain Eukaryota; kingdom Metazoa; phylum Chordata; class Aves; order Apterygiformes; family Apterygidae; genus Apteryx; species Apteryx rowi. Next base: position 470,232 of record NW_020450430.1, on the reverse strand, counting down.
TCATTCATTCCTCCTATTCCCGCAGACGAATGTCTAAGAAGAATGTCACGTGGTAAAAACTCCCTAAGGGGCAAAACTGTCTTGCCAGCCCTGCTGCCTGCAGGCTCACTGTGATCCTTGATCTCGGATCTGGGCAGGAAAGGGGTCAGAAATAGCTACTTCTCTTCTTTTTAAAGCATCTTTGATCCAAAAAAGCCTGAATGGCATCCTGTCCTTTGATCTTTACATGGAGTAGGGTGAAGGATGACTTTGTTTTAGTTTAAACTAGTCCTAGCATAAAGCACTACGCCGAACCCAGGCAATCTGAACTGCTCCGTGACCGTGGGCAGTCACCCACCAGCGCACTGGTTCCCCAGGCGCGCTGGGGATGGCCACAGAAGTAGTCGTCATGGGCTGGGAGCTGCTCAGGATGTGGTCTCTGCTTCTGGGTGTGCAGGGCAGTGAGGGTCTCGGCTGGGACTGTGGCACAGTGACAGCAGCCACAGGGCAGGAAACGAAGGCAGAGGTGGCCCTGCAAATGTGCTTTTTTTCCTTCTTCCCAGTGTCTGCCTATTTCTAGGTGCCAAAAGTCAGGTTCTCTAAAAGCCTGATGCCTGAAGCTTTCTGCAGAGAAATGTGCCCAGCTATGTGCACCCAGTTTCCATGGTCTCATACTGGGAGTTAGATATCTGGGTCGTTGCCTGTTCTGCTGTGGAAACAAGTCCCTAATGGTTATACGTACGTGCCTGTGTGCACACAAACGCACCCACATACAGCTACATTCCTTTTCTTGTTGCATTTAGGATTTTTCCTTACATGTTGATGTTTTACTGAGCTCTGATGCTTGTTTACATTAAATTATTTCGCTTCYGTGCCCTGATTCCTGTTCACATTGGCTTTGGGTTGTGCAAGCCTGTAATCCCCCTGCTGATTTACAGTCATGAATGCAAGCCTGGAGTCAAACCTGTCTCTCTGAGTCTCTGAGGGGTGCCCCTTGCTGCTTCTACAAGTGCTTGCAAGGAAATCTCTCTCTTTTTAGCCATCATTAAGTCCTCTGGTTGAGCAAATGGTCCCTGAAGAGGAAGCCTGAGCTAGTTTATGAATTAGTTACTAGGAAATAGCCTAAGAAGGAGTGACTCTCCTCTCCTCTCCCAGAGCTTGGGCTATAACCCAGCTGGCACATGGACATCAGAGACGTATACGCACCTGGCCAGACTCTTTCCCAATGCTGACAGCTCCTCCTCTCCCCCAGCTCCAGCTTGGCATCACTTTTCAAACAGTATCATGTTAGGAAGTAACCAGAACCAGTCTAACTCCAGAACCAAGGTCTATGAGGGAGAAAATGCTTCACAGCTTTCTGCTGGTTGAAGAGATGAATCATTTGAGCTATTCCATTCTCTGTACATTTTAAAATAAGGTGGTGAGTGAGCCTTATAATTCCCATTTTAAAAGACAACTCTGCAGTTAAAAAACTAGACTGAAGGTTTGTTATATATACTTTTTTCTTATTGATGTTTTCCTGTGTGACATAATCACTTGGAGTGCGCGCCCAAGGCAAGAAAGTCGGTAAATAATGGAAATATTACGTCTGTTTCCTGAGCATATTGTGTGAAAAGCAGGTGAAGGAGGGAAAAAGGTGGACAATTTTACTCTTCATTACCTGCCTAATGATCAATAAAGTCTCATCAGATGCTGCAGCAATGCTCAAACATACCAAGCAGATGGGCTAAAAGCATCTTTTCTGTGCTGTAGGGGTTTGGAGAGTTACTTGACATCTGGACTCTATAACCCTCCTATAACACACCTGGGGTGAGACCCACATGGCCCTGCTCTGGCCTCTTGATACTAGCTGCATTGCAGGGGGATAGATTTCCTAGGAGGCAACATTTTCAGGCAGAAATGATGACAAACTCAATTGCAATTTGTCCACAGAGTTTTACATGAACTGCAGTGTAGAAATGCTATGGGGCAAGCCTGCTGTAGGAGAGAGAGGTTGGGGTCAGCCCGAGCCTCCAGGGAGCAGTCAACACAAGCTGCTGTAAGCACGGCTTCACTTCAGAAGGAGTGAGGGAAGGTCTCCAGGTGGACTGAAAGCCTGGGGACTCCCTGTCTTGAGCTCCCTGTTTCAGGAAAGGGGAGCTGCTGCTGCACAGGCCTCTGCTCACATCTGTCTCTCTTGGTTTGGCAGCTCTGTCCGGGGCTCTCTGGGTGCTGGCTTATTGCTCCCACCAGGAAACAGGTTGGAGCGAGAATGGGGGACTGAGGAGCCACATCCTCCAGCCTTAGCTTCTGCCACCACCTCTGCAATCAGGAGGAAATCTCTGTCCTTGGTTACATCGGCATTGCCTCCAGTGGACCCCCCACCACCGAGCTCCGGCGGGTGGCTCCACTGATCCAGTGGGCTTTGGACTAAGGCCTTACAACAGGCTGAGCTGGGAGCAAATGCACACCATCCGCTGCTGATCTGTCTGCAACACTGCTCGACTAAACATCTATCCTTGAATGTATTTGAAGGAAGCAGATTCACTAAAGCTGGTCACCTTGTCCCAGAGGCTGTCAGCTGCCTATATTAGAAACCCTCCTGGGACTGGGTCTATATATATATCCTGTGCTGTGTGTAGATCCCTCACACGTTTCTCCCTGGTGGATCACTTCAGATAGATGTGGGTTGTGTTCCCTTTGTGCTGGCTTTGTTATTGATTTGACGGGGGTAAAAATAGTAAAAGAAAAAGAAAGAGTGTGTGTGCAAATTGTCTTGTTTTAAAGACACATCCTCTTCAGTGCACAGGGTGGAGGTAAATCCCCCAGTCCTGTCTGGAGAGGGGAAGAGCCCACCATGGTACAGAGGACTCATATCCTTGAGCCTCCCACAGCTCTTCTGGTAGCTCCCTGGGACATCACAAGTTCATCTCCAGAGGTAATGAGACTAGCAGGGTCTCCCTTCTTTTTGTTTTGTAGATAAAACCCTCTGAGATGACCCCTTTGCAATGTGATCATGAAAGAAATGTCTGCTGAGCCTCTGCTGAAGAAGCTTTATGCTCTGAACATGTCAGGAGGCTCCTGTTCATGCTTCGTCCCCCACAGTCAGAGCAATGGCTCCTTCTCCAGCCAGGCACTACCAACTCATGGCCTCAAGCACCGAGCACTGCAGGGCCAGGGTAGTCCTCCTACATTTCCAGCCCCTTTTCAGCCAAGACAGAGCAGAGAGGGCTCTGAACTTGGGCAGACCAGGCTATCAGGCTCCCTTTGCTGCACAGTTGTTTGCCTGCAGCAAAGAAGGAAGTCTGTGCATCCCGCAAATGAGTAGAGGTCTGCAGTAACCACATCTGGGGCAGAGGAGCCCCCATGACCTGCCATTGTAGGCTGTTCCCCTAAAAGCCTGGGGGCGGAGGCATTTGCAACATTTTTGAGCTGCAGAAGGTAGTTGAATTCAGCAGCTTTTTAGTGCATATACGACTTATCCCCGCTTTGAGGCCTCTCTGGGCTGGCAAAGAGGCAATAAAGGGCCCTTAGTGTGACGAAGAAGCAGGTCCTTTGTTTTCCACCCCACTGTGATTCATTCTGCGCCTTCTCGCTCTTGACTGGCAGGGAACACCCCGAGTGGAGGAAGCCTATGAACTGGCGTAACTGTTTCAACACTCAGTGTTGTCCAACTCGTTTCTCAAGCAGTTGTCTTCTGGCAGCCGGGACCTCCTGTGGTTTCCTCTCCTGTGCTTTTGCAGGGCTCCTTCCATGCGTGGCATGAGGGAATCGCTCATGGATGAATGCGTGGCATTGGTGATGCTCCTCTTAAAGCTCCACATCAGCTTTATCCCCTTTATCCCCTCTGTGAGGATGTGGGGACCATTTTTGTGATCGCTTATGGGAGGAGGCACCATATTTATGGCACAGGACTAGGCCTCGGGCATTACAGAGATATTGGTGTGATTAAAGTTATTCTTCAAAATTCATGATCATGTTCTGACCTGTCCAAATAATCATGTTGCTATTTTTACATTACTGAGTTAGCATGCTTATCTGGATCTGTGCTGTAGTACATCACATGAACACAGCTTGTCACTGTGATAGCTCTCTTCCTTCCTAATCTCTCATCACCTTTGACGATCACGTGCAAGGGAGTGACTCCTTTCCTGCAATGGAGAAGTGCCATACCTAAAAGATTAGTTTCAGACTATCCATGGAAGATTCATCCTGACATTTCTGAGTTACTTCCCTTTTGCACTGCGTAAATGTACAGAGGCTGCTTAATGAGAATGACTTCCCTCGCTCACCAGGTACCACTCTGGCCTGTAAACCCCCTTGTTTTACCTGATGGGCTCTCCAGCATCATTCTTAATGGACTTCCAGGCTCCCTGTTTTTCTTCCCTTGTTACTGTTCAGTGTTCAGAAGGGTCGCTGTGGCAGCTGGGTCCCCAAAATCACATGGGAGTTTGCAGAAGTTGATAGCTGGTCTGTGAGACAATTACAGTGAATACCAATGAAATCCTCAGCACAGGTAAAACAATTATAAATGCTTGTTAAAAAAATGAAGATGTGAACACTGAAATATGGTCAGAAGCACATGGGTCTAGCTTCCCCTGTGCCTCCCAACCATTATTCTGCTCCCAGCAGATAAGGCAGGTCTTAGCCCCTTCCTTTCTGGTAAGACTACTGCAGAATGAGGTTACTCCATCATGCCCGTGATGAGGCATGGATTATCCACTGCAGAAGCAATGAAATGTTATTGGCAGACACCTCACTGCTGCGCTCCACTGTACTTTGGCCCTTCTGATGTCAGAGCATTTTGTTGGGAGAAGAGAAGTAGGAGGAGATGAAAACTGGCAATGGAGCTCAGTCAGGGGAGAAGGTCATGACAGGGATTTGTACCTACACAAAAGCTATAGGAATAGAGAGGAATACATCTGAGCGTGAATCACTTTAGCTGCTACTTCAGGCTGTTTGTGGGCTGTTTTGTCATGATTGCTGTTCCTGATGCTTTGTGAGAGGGCTCTGTGGCACAAGGACAGCTGAACTCAGTGTAACATCTGGCAGCGTGCGATAATTTGAGACATCCATGCTGTGGGATCTGCTGAAGATAGCACTGAGTTTCAGTCACCCCAGGCTCCTTATCACCCTAAATAGTTGATTGCTCTCCGGCCTGCTTCATTCAAAAGCCAGTAATGAGCTGCATGCATTTGTACCAGGTGTGGCTGTCAGTTATGAAATTATACCATTCAGGAGAAAAGAAAAAATTCCTTCAGTTTGCAGTTGGAAAATATTGTAAATGAAGCTGGAGGACTTCTACTAACAAATCACAAATGCCATGGCCTCATGAAACAAAACGCTTATCTAGAATAAACACACTCTGCTGGTGGAAACCTGTTTTTAAAAAGTTCAGGGGTTAACTCTGTGTCAAATCAGGGATTGTCTATCCACCTGCCACTGGTGTAAGCTATGGGTCATGTCCTTGACTAGTTTGACAGAAATGTGCCCTTGCGCTCATGCCTGATCTGGATCAGATGTGCCCTGCTGGGTGATTTTGCAGGCACCAAGCTGAAATTAATGAGTGTGGAGGCCTGAGATCGCCCACCTCGGAAACAATATTTTATCCCTCAGATAAAGAGTATTTTATCCCTCAAAGGTGGCATATACTCTGCTCGAGAAATATTTGGGTTTCTAAAGAGATGAAAACAGTCAGTAATGCAGGACCAGATGTAGCAAAACTACCTCCTGGATAAATTAAGGGTTAATAGCATTTAGGGAGAGAAGGGGACTTGAATCTGAATTGGATTCCTGAGATATTTCAAGAAAGAAAATGAGTATAAAGGTCACTGATTTGTCAGAAAGAGTTTCTATCCTGTGAAGGCAGCCTGAGGACATCGAGCACACAAGAGTGTCAGGGGAGTTTGTAAAAAGCAACAGGAGAGAAACATCTTCTCTGTAGGGGGTAGTGCCCTCGGCTTGGTTTGCTAAAGCAGGGAAAAAAATTCAGGAAGTGTGGGTTCCTGGGCCTTTTATGAGTCTGTGTGTTTGTAATGATAGGCCTACATTTCTTGAGAATGCCCAAGATCAGGATGATAAACTTGAAAACTCATGAGGAAAAAAAAAGGAAAAATCTTGTGTTAGGTTTAAAATAAACAATGTTTAGCTATATTTCGCAGTTTATTCTCAGGCAAAACTACCAGCAGACTCATCAGACTGTGAACCATTTCAGAGCTGTATTCAAGACTGCTGCTTTATTTTTATTGCCCTCAGAATTAAAACAGAAACAACATATTTATTCTTCTTTTTACATTTCTAATAATTTTAATGTGAATAATAGAATTGTAGAATCACAGAATAATTTCAGTTGGAAGGAACCTAAAGCAAGGCAAGCTTCAAAACAAGATCAGGTTGCTCAGGCCTTGAGTTTTGAGTGTCTCCAAGGATGGAGATTCCACCTCCTCTCTGGGCAACCTGTGGCAGTGTCTGATCACCCTCATGGTGAAATATTTTCCATATATCTAACTGGAATTTCGCTTGTTGCAAATTCTGACGGTTGCTCTTGTTTTTTCACTGTGCATCTCTGGGAAGAGCCTGGCTCTGTCTTCCCTGTAATTCCCTTTAGGTAATGTAAGGCTGCATTAGGTCACCCTCCCATAGACTGCTCTTCTCAGACTTTCTGTGCAGACCACGTGTTTCAGCCTCCTCACCATTTTAATGGCTATCCGCTGGACATGCCCCATGTGTTCATGTGTCTCGTGCACTGGGGAGCCCAAGGCTGGACACAGTGCTCCAGATGCAGCCTCATGAGTACCAAGTAGAGGGAAATAATCTTCTCCCTTGACATGTTGGGTATGCTCTTGTTTATGTGGCCCCCCATGTGGCTGGCCCTCACCCCCTTTAATGAAGCTCTGAACAAGCAATAATGCGTTAATCACAGTGTTTGAAGGGAAAATTCCATCACTGATAGAATTGCTTAAATATTTGACTTTTCAGGCAGCCTCAGTTCTGTATTTGGTGAGAATCAAACTAAGAGGACGACCTGAGAAATGAGAAAGAAGGAAGGGGACCCCAACCTATTGGAGGTGCTCAGCCTCAATGAAAGGCATGTACAAATATTGATTGGAGGTACTGAATGTCTTTAGCTCCCATTCAAGTCAGGCATCTCCTAAGATGTAAGCAGAAGTCTAGCCCAGCCACTGGGATGGGCAGTATTTGACCCATACACTTTTGTCCCAGAGTGCAGTCTGCTGCATTGCCAGGAGCACTGCATGCGCAGTCCTCTGCAGTGGTAGAGCCCATGCTCCTTCTTTGCCCATCCTGCCACACAGAGGACAAGACACTTGCAGAAGGCAGGGGCAACCTCCATTTTTGCAGACACTCGAACTCCTTGCTGGTGGGTGATCTTCCATGTGTCATCTGCTCCCATTATAGCTTGGAAGAAAACTGAAAGAGAGAGGCTGGGAAAATTAGGTACATTTTGATACTGACTTGCTGTCGGAGTGGTTGTGTGAAAGCGTTAGCTCTGCAAAACCTGCATCTCCTATCATCACCATCCCTTCCTTGCTGGGCTCCTCACATCGTCCCGAAGCTGGTGCATGCGCCTCAGTGCTAGTCGTTAATCACTTGAAAGCCTTCTGACAACATGTGCTCGTTCACCTAACTGGGGATATGACTACGCTGCTGTCATGTGYTATGCACTGCACATCGTGACTCGTGCCTGACTGCCCATTAGTGAAGTATCAAAATGCCCTGGGGGGTTTCTGTGCTGGTCCTCTAGTTCCCGCACCTCGCTCTTGCAGTGGCCAGAGAGATTTTTAGCTGCCCAGCAGCACTAGCACTGCTTGCAGGCTGCTGACTGGATGCTGGTGCTGATAAGAGGGCTTGTGGACATTCATTTACCAATGTCATTATTGAATGACATTGCCATAGAAATCTATGACACATAAATCTGACTTAGCCTTCTTTCTCCCCCCCCCCCTTTTTTTTTTACATTAAACAAGGAAAACTGCAGAGTTAGAGCTGCTTTTCTGAGAAGCTGGACTGGAAACCCTTGGCTCTCAAGTGGTGGTTTCAGCTACTGATGTTGTAAGTAGCCATATGTGCGCGCTTACAACCAAGGGTAACTCTCAATGAACAAGCATACTTCAGAATGGGACATGGACAGAAGTTGCAGAAGACTTTTGCTCTGCTACGACCTTACACTGCTTCTGGTGACACAAAATGGGAGGGAGAGTGGACCCCTGGTTTTACTATGCACCATTTCTCCACCCTCAAACTGCGTGGTCTTGTAAAAAAGGCATTATTTTGTTCTAATCAATGAACCATCTTTGTGTCCACAAAACTCTGCCAGATGCTTTCCCAACAAATACTAATTGCACGTTATAGCACGCTGTGATATGATCTTATGCTACATAAATTTAATTCTTCCTGTAGGTCCTGGAGAAAAACAATATAAGGTCTTATTCACCATCAATAATACCAACCATTTGGCTCATGGTATATGCCTAACTGCTGCTGATTTTTAAACAGTTATGCTAGCATTATTCTCACTGCAGTTAAATTCATAATACGCCTGTTCCTTTTGCTTTGAAAGAACAAGATCAGGGCACAAATAATTATACAGCAAGGAAATAACTGTTAAAACATTTAACCAAAGACCATTGAAAAGAGTTTAAAGAAATAGAACTTCTTTTCAGAGCCAGAATTATCTTTCTCTTTGTTTGTGTGGTGTCTTCCCAAAACAGGGCCCTGATCTTATGGTGGGTGCCTGGTTCCTGTGGAAATGTGAGTCCTGGCTGAGAGTGAAACACCCAAGAAGAGAAGGTCCTTTGCTGCTTTGCCCAGCCTTTCTGGGAGAAACTGCTCTTTCTCACACGGGGCTGTGGGACAAAATTCAAAGCAAACCTCTACTCACCTTTGCAAGTCCTTATTCATGTGAGTACTGCCATTAATGTCAAAGGAAATGAGTATATGCCCAGCAGCATGGGAAAGAATTTCACAGCTAGGCCTAAGTCTAAACCGGACATGCAAGACAAAGTCTGCAGCAAACATAATTACGATAGCTTCAGGGCGCAGCCAGCTCGCATTAATGTCAGTGGGTGTTGCTTCCAGGTCAGAGCCCGGCAGGCTGTACTCAGTGCGAAGCCGACCATCTCCTGGCTTCTCCTCAAGTCAAATGCGTCGTCCTTGAAATTTAGCCCCTATCTGAAAAACAGCTTTTCTGAATTCATAATATTCTTTAGATACCTCTGATTAACTGGTGTTTCACAGGTGCTGTGGCGTTAGGTGAAGATCAGTGTTTTTTCCCCTCAGATTTTGCAGCCAGAGTTGCCTTCCTTTCTGTCATTGCACTAGCCCGATGTGCTGGGCAGACTGATTTCCATGACCTGGTGCGATGCCTGTGGGCACCGGAGCACCCTGGCAAGGGCAGCGCCGGCGACACACGTATGGCATGCGTGCTGCGGAGGTGGAGCGCCCCAAGAGGGTGGAAGTGTGGGCAATTACCTCCAGAGCACCAGACTTGCGCAGCGCATAATTGAGCTTGAATTAAATTGCTCATCAACAGGTAGTCAGCCAGTCCACTTTATTGGTTAAGAGTCATAGCTGACGCTTTTGTGTGCCTGTGTTTTGTTCTTTGACACACTGCAGAATTTAAGGTTAAAGCAGGGAACAACAATCAGTCCATGCTGAATGCCAAAGCCTGGCTTCACAGTCCGGCCTCCCAACGTCCTTAAATGACTCCGGGTTGGGGGTCTCAAATATATACTGAAGGGAAAATTGCTCTGACATGTCTTTTTTTTGATATTCCTCTGGTAGGACACATTGCTGCCCAGACAGGATTCTGGACAGCTGAACTGCTGATCAGGTGCAGTAGGGTCAATGTTGCCATACACTTAAATATCTGCAGTGATGATGCTTGGACTTTCTTTCATGATACTTGAAAGGTATAAAACAATGGTGGTAACAAATGTATCTAATCCTATGAGGTGCTGTGGGCCGCTGAGGAAGAGCTGATGCTTTCACCTGCTGATGACTTCAGAAGATGCTCCACAACTTGTGAGACAGAGGCTGCTGGCCAGACTCGTAAAAAAACAGGCCTCAAAAGCGCACATAAATTTGTGGCCTGAACTTCCCAGGTGTTCAGCACGTGCAGTTTCCCCTGCTTGCGCTCGGCATTTCCAAGAAACAGGCACGGTCCCTGGGCTGAACCTCACAGTAAATGTAGGTGTCGGCTTAACTTCAGAGACACAGCCTGGGAGGTCTTGGCCTTTGGACGTGAGCAAACGGGAACTTCTCCATTGATTTCGGCAAGGGAAAGATCAGCTCACGGGGTGGTGTTTTAACGGCAAGGCAGCGTGGCTCGCATGTGGACAAAGGCAACGGAGATCAAAGAGAAAGGCTTCAGACAAAGCCACTCCACCCGGCCATGGGCACGTTAATAATTTAGAGGCAGGCAAGGGTAAGACTAGCCAAGCGCAAGCGCTGAAGGACTTGCAGGGCTTGCGAGGTGAGTATGGCCGGGGGCGAGGGGCTCTCGCAGCAGGGTTTGCACCCGCCTGCTCTCCCAGGGAGCCGGCSGGCGGGCTTGTGCCCGCTCCTCCCTGTCTGCGGGGCCCGGAGGCATGTTTCAAACACATGGACAGGAGACATATTCATTACAAGCACATCCCCAGGAATAAAAACTCTGGGTTTTGCTAGGTATGTATGGAAAGCCCTTGGAAAGTCATGATTACATGTTATATTATATATGCATACACATATATTTTGTGTCTCTGTGGGGGGGGTGGGGGGGCAAGGGGCATATACACAAACCTGAACCTCAGCAAGCCCAGTTGAGAGAAGGCATTTTCTTTCTGTGATGGGTAAAAATTATTAATAAATATTATTAGAGGAATTAAATGTTTTTGGAAAATAAAGATTCTTTTTTAATACAGCTTTAATTACAATGTGTCACAGCTCTTTCTTAAACTGAAAACAATGAATTTCAATGTGAATTACGTTCCTAGGGACGTAACTGATGGGATTTTGAAAACCTCACTTAACGATTTTTGGGTATGAGTGAGAGCTGGTGTAAACAAAGAGCCCATCAGAGAAATGCATGTAATCATTCAACGCTGACTACATGAAGAGATTAAAGTAGGAACCTGAAATGGAGCTCCTTTATAAACCAATCTCACAACATTAAAGTATAAATCTGGAATTTTAGAGGCAGCCCACATAATGACTTCAAGTTTCGAGTCATATGTTTGATCCATTTTTAATGGTACTATTTTTGCTGCGGCGCTTTTGATAAATGGTCAGAGAAACGTCAGTCTTGATAGTTTATAAAATTAGCAAAATCTCTCTAGTAAAGATAAAAGCAGGAGTCTGTTTCAGAAACCATATGGACCAGAGCTGTTCTGGGTGTGCTACCCCACTCCAGTTCTCCTACTACTTCAGCAACATTTCTCCTCAATATAATGTTTTTAAATTGTGTTGAAGCTGGATGAGAAACATCTGAATTACCTGTGCTCTGCCTCAGCTCAGCCTGAGTTTCTGCGGCCGCTGCATGCCTATGGCTTCAGCTGAGCTCAGCACAGCACAGCCTTTCTGAAAAGCAGACTATCGCTATACTGAGAATTAGGTCCTTGTGCTATAGTCCTTGCTCTTTCCTATGTGCATGGTCATATCCCCGGGATTACCTTTATACTGACTCAAAGCGTAGTTGCGCTGTAAGAACAGTGCAGTAGGATTCCCAGGCACTGCTAAAGTGCTAGCAAATAACCACAAAATGATATTTTCTCTCTGCATGGAAGCTGTAAGCTAGTCAGGTCGGGATTTGAGTGAGGGCATGAACGCCTCAGCAGCTAGCCCAGCGGGCCAAGCTTTTGGCTGTAGCACTGAGGTGCTTTGTAACAAAGGCGTAACTGTACCATATATGCCATGCACTTATTTGCCTTACCATAAGAAAAAAAAAAAAAGAGATGATCTTCCGGCTGCAGATCTTTTCACCCAGCAGGGTGGGTATGTCTGCAGTGGAGGTATTCAAAGCACATGTTCTGGTCTGGATCTGGCCCATGAGCAAATTTGCCTTGATCTGGTCATGGCCACGGCTGAGATGTGTCTTGTATTACCTGTTCTCAGACCGCATTTAAGAGCACTCCCTGATCTTCTGGCCCAGTTGCAATGATGCAGGGTGCGCCAGCTCCGCACCAGCCCGCGCCTTCGCTCGAGTGGGAGCTGGGGGTGCCCGCTGGGGGATGCAGCGCTGTGGGCAGGGAGAGGGCTGCCTCGCGCCTCCGCCATTCCTGGCTGCAAAGCTGGCGTGCGGCGAAATGACCCTGCAGACCATGGCAGGGTCTGCCTCTCATTGCACTGCTCAGGAAGACTTGAGCCAGCTCCTGACAGGTGAGCTTCGGTCTGCAAAGCAGGTACAGTCATGTCAGCCTGGCACCCTGGCACTCTGCCCAGGGCAACCTGCGGGATGCCGCCTCAGCACCACCGCGAGGGCAGGTACAGGCTGCCTCCAGGGTTTCCCAGCAGCACTGGCAAAATCGGACCTTGCAGCCCAGGGGGGCTGGAGCTGGAAAGGGAAGCGGTGAGGGCTGCCCTCGGTCTGGCTGCGGCCGGGGGACGCATGGTGCCTGGCAGGGAGGTGCTGTGTAGGATGGCTGCTCTCCCGCTGGAAATGCAGCGCGGGGCTGCAGTGCTGCTCCCCGGTGCCTACTGGCTTTGTATTTCCCCGTGGTCTTGTCAAACTCCCGGTGACCGCCGCTGTGCTGGCCTGCATGTGCACCGGCTCTGCCCTGGGACTCCCTGCCTGTGTCTGTGCAGCCATGAGCAGCGGCTGCCCCATCCCTTGTGGCTGGGGGTCAGGGAAAGGGACAGTGAGGAGGGCAGAAGGGTCCCAGGGCTGATGGAGGCGGTGAATCCCTGCTCCACTGGGTGCCAGCCAGCTCTGTCCTGCTGCAACTGGCTGACGCTGGCAGCACAGAGACGCCTCTGTGTCGTCCCTAGCCCTGCGCCCTTGGTGGCTTGCTCTTGCCCATGCGGTCTTATGATCCCGTGGCTGCTGGTTTTCCCCCAAGCACCAAGAGGGCACCAGTGTCTCCGCAATAAAACCTAGCGAAGGCACCGTGACCTAAAACGCGGGTTTTACCCACAGGGCCTGCAGCCTCCAAGGTGCTCTGCGGGTCGGCTGGCCGGTGCAGCCCCGGCAGACGCAGCAGGAGGCAGGGTGGGCTGCCACGTAGGGAAGTGGTTGCTCTGCACATCATCCTGATGGGTCTTTATGTTAGGAGTTCCTTACGGCACATGCACACCCACACATACATATATATATATATCCTTATATATATTTCAAATCCAAAGTGAAAGTGCAAAAGCTTTTAAAAGCTTTAAAGGATTTAAAGACTCCTATTAGGAAACCTTTTGCTCTCCGGCCCATATCTGAAAAATGCTAGTGCCACACTTGGTACTCTGAGATATCATTGTGGGCAGGTCCATTCTGGCTGTTTTCCATTCTGTGACATGGGGTGTGTAACATGTGATTGCAAACCTGTTTCTCTGATGGTGGTGCCAACCTGCGGCCGTGCGGCACCCGGGGACATGGGCACGGCCAGGGGCAGGGGGCTCGAGATGGCAGAGCCACCCATGAGGCTGCGGGAGAGAGGATGGAGGCGCTCAGCTGAGAGAGAAAAAAAAAAAAGGGCTGTTCTCGCCGGGGAAGCAAAAATGCAACCGGACAGCCAGGAGGAAGTCTGGTTTCAGCTTCTTGCACTTTCCCAGACTTTTTGTCCGCACACGACTTACAGTCAGTTTCTGTGAAATGGGGACTGTTAGCCTCTTTTCTGCTGCGGTCCCTGATGTCCTCCGCTCACAGGGCTGCCTCTCACACACAGCACAATGGGGATCCTCTCGCTTCATGCTACTGCAATAAAAATAACATGAAATAATGGAAAATGATACCTGGGTCAAAAGCTACCAATTGGAACTGAATGCAAGGAGAGCAAATTCAGAGAGGGTTGGTATCACGTAATAGAGCCAAAGAGCTGATGCCTCAGGAAGTATTTACTGGGGAATGTGGCTTTTTTCCTGCCTTCCTCTTTTTTTCTCTTTATCTTTCATATTGATCTGTAGGAGGAGAGCTCTGTGGCTGTGACATTTGAAAGTTGTTAGTATCTTATTCCTTTATCTGCATCCCCTGTCTCAGTAATTGTTTCTGGCTTTCTCTGTACTTTTCTGCATGTTTCTATTTGGCAGTGCATCTTGGGCTTTCTCCTGGAGGCCTTTTAACTATCTGAAATTCAAGTTTCTTCAACAGCTCATCAGTTGAGTTACTTGCTTCCAATATTAACCATTATTTTTCTCTGAGAAAATCTCTGAAAATCCTTGGAGCTGGGCCCAAAACAGTTTGGGGCACCCTGAAATGGTTCAGTATTTCAGTCTGAGGTCAGTCATTTCATCTGGGAAAAGCTGTTGGCAGTGAGGCTGTCTGCCTTTCCTTCCTCCCCAGCCCACGTTGCCCCCTCACTCAGAGTGTGGGAGACTGGTTCAAGCCCACCCTCGTCCTCCTTCAGAGCAAGGAGCTGGTGCGATCTTCCAAAGCTGCATTTCCCTCTATAAATATCCAGTGGTAGCTGGATAACTGGGAAAATAGCTTGGACCCCCTTATATTTTCATTTTTCTGAGGAAGTGAGCCAGCGTTTCCATATCAGTATCTGTGTTCTCCGAGTCAAAGGAGAGGAATCAAGGTAAGAGTCCTTACACCTTCCCTCATCCTCTCTGTYCCCCTGGGCCTGGCAAACGTGCCAGATGTGGGTCCACTATAGCGGCTGTGTAGTTTGTATCAGAGCTCAAATCTAGAGATAAGAATGTCCCAGATGTAGTGGTAACGGCGCAGAAATTAGCTCTGGCACATCTCCATGTTTAAATGAACTTCCCCGAATTAGGAAAATCATCTGCAGTGACACTTCAGACAGATTGTCCCTAGAATTATATTCATATGCTTCTCATAGGCTGAATTACAAACTCGGCCAGAAATCCTTCAGATGGTTTGTGCTCCTCACTGAGCCTGTCCTCACTCCCTTCTCTGCTGCTGTAGTCACTTCAGTTTCTGGGGTTTAGCCATGTTCATCTCTTGCCTTTGCACTTGGATGCTGGATGATGGACACTTTTTTCAGTGAAGCCAACTAGACTGCTTTCCCCCACCATTCCTGGCCCAGTGGCGTGAATCTTGTGTTAGGTGCACGTGTCCCACCAGTGCTGGGGTGCAGGGAGAGCCAGGGGATGGGGGGGCCACAGAGCTGTGCCTGGTGGCCCCAATCCTCAGATTTCCTGGAGACCTGTCAGATCAGGGGAAATCTTGCATTGTGCACCTGGACACACTTTGGTGGAGATTTGCAAAGCAGCAGGAAAAGCCTCGGAGATTCAGTATCCAGCCTCCTCTAAAAGCCTTCCTCCCCCTCTCATCTAAATCATTTTCCCACTCATCTCCCAATGGTTACACTAACTCCCACTGAAACTGTGACTCCACACCTCACCTAAACATTTATTATCCCAACTCCCATTGCAGCCCTAGCTCAAATCCCACTGAAATCATTACTCTCTATTAGGTCAGTTCACTTAGAAGCTTTCCATATCTCCCTCCGAAACTATTAACCCAAATTCTGCTGAGGCATCCAGATCCAGCACAGTGAACACTTTGCTAAATGCTCATGATTTTTAGCTAGACCTTATGAAAGACCAACTTAAGGGGGTTGTGTGTATACACTATATTGCTACATTTTTGCTTAAAACCCTCTCTTCTGGGTTATGGCAAAGACTGTGCTCTGAGACAAGCTAAGTCAGAAAAAAAAGAAAATCCAACCAAAATAAGCTTGTTAAGTTTTATATTAAAATACTACAAGTATGAGGCATAACATAAAAGCTGGATTTTTCAAAGGACCCTGAGGGAACCAGACCTAGGGCTGCACTGAATTTAATTTGCTATATGCCAAAGGAGGCAGCTTTGGAAAAGTGCCCATAAGTATACAGATTCCTCGAAAAGACATTTTATCAGGTTTAGCAAAAATGATGTGCTTCAGAGCTGCAAGGGAGTCCTCATGCTGGATAGAGAGCAGAGTCCCAGAAAAAAGGTACCTTTGCTGTCATGCTCGGCAGGGAGCTTGCTCTGTCCCGCTGGGCCCCCTGCTCTTCCCGAGTGCCCTGGCGAAAGCCTGGCTCCAGGTCCGCTCAGAATATCTCATTGGATCCATCCACCCTTTGGAGACAAGGACTGTGGTGGCAAGTCTGGTTACCTGAGGTTGCATTCAAAATTGGCTTCTCCCAGCGTGTTGCCTGGGGAGTGAAAGCCAATAGGGATAGGAGGGGGCCATTCCTCTAAAGCCTTTCCCCTGCCTTAGTCCAATAAAATCATGCAAGGCCTTCACGTGTTGTTGGGACACACATGAAAAAGGAACTTTTACTTTTTTTCTTTTTTGTCCTGTGAGTAATCATTTCCCAGAAAGAAGGAAGAACAACTGCGCAATGCACAAAGTGTCATCCCCTCTTTTAGGAAGCTCTGGAAGATTTTGGAAGAGATTTTTTTGTTTTGTTTTGTTTTGTTTTACCTTGCTGTGGCTGGTTAAAGAGTGTGTCTTTGGTTAAAGAGTGGTGGTCCCAGACTGCCAAAAGGTGAGGCAAGGAAGGTAGCAGCTGTGCACAGCATGAGCAATGTTGGTACTGCTCTAATCCCTTGCTCAGGTTAAATTGGGCACAGATAATGCACTGCCCACATTTGCCTATAAGCATGCTTGCAGAATCAATGTGGGCCATACATTTCTCTCTGCAATGAGGAGGGGAAGGTGCACCATGTCTTATCTTTTAATAGAGATACTACTTCTCTTGAGAGATATAATGGAAATTTTCTCAGTGTACACAGAAAAGAGGAAACATTTTAAGAGCAGAAAAAAAAAAACCCCTCAACAAACTGTAGATGAAATCTATGTAGCAACAGGAAATGAATTTTCCTTTAACAATCCTTAAGGTTAACAAATTCCTAAGAGCCACAGGATGAGAATTTTCCCTGACTCTGTCATCTGCCCTACATAGCAGAGTTTGTTTTATTTTATTTTTTAACTGAATGGATTTCTCTTCTTCTGTTCTTTGAATTGTGGGTGACACTTAGCACTACATGAAGAGACACTGATCCAAAATGAGTTGGAATTGAAAGAGAACTGAGCGAAGAGCAGAGCTTTCCTGGTTTGAGAATATTTTCTTTAATGTGGAAAGAAGCAAAGCAAAAAGGCGGAGTTCTCTTTAAAAAAAATAATAATTCAAGTCCTGGCTTCAAAGCATGGTTCCTTATCAAAGTGGCAGGATTTGTCATCACAAGTATGGTCACACACAGAGCAATAGAATAATAAGACCAAAAATGTATTTAGTTCTTTTAATCCAATGTTGCCAATCCGAATAATTTCATCTTGAATTCCAGTATTTGGAGCTTTTGTTAAAGACTGCAGTTATGCAGCTTGGCAATTTTTCTTTCCAGCTTTTTCTTTCTTTCTTAGGTGTGGGGGAAGAAAACTTGAAATCAAAATTCCTAAAGATCAGATGCCAAAAACTCTGATCCAAAAGATGTCTAAATGTAGTATTTTTAAAGTCTCAGTGTCTATAAGAACATGAAGATTTGCGGGGGGCATGAGATGAATGTCTGTGGCTGCCCAGAACTGGACACTAACGTAGTTTCCGAGGAAGGTGAAGAAACTTTATTTCCATTTAGATATGCAGAGGCGCTGTGTTCCCGAGCGTGTCCTGGGCCACCCGGCCACCCTGCTGCAGAGCCGGGAATCCCATCCGCCCCGCACTGCCTCCTGCCTTCAGACCAGACCGCCAGGACCCTCTAAAGGATGAATCTTGCTCTCCAGCTGGACAGATCCTGCCTGAACTGTGGGCCTAAGAGGCTGTATGGCCATGTGCCCATCGGGCACCGCGCCACTACCAAGTGGTGCCGGTCGGGAGAGGGCTTCCAGCTGGCTCTGCCTCCCAGCTTTCCTATTGATGAGCCAGGAGAAATTTCAGTGGCAGATTTTTGCATTGGCTCATTAGAAGAACAGGTTGGTCACAGAGTTTTCGACATTGATAAGCACTTCATTAGTGTGAGTGCTCAGGGTTACTCGTGCACACCAAACAGGGCTGTTCGGCACACAGCCTCTGTGCCTCTCGGTGATCCTGGAAACACTCTGACTTGTGTTGCAGCTCAACGCAGATCCCTTGCCTAGAGGTTAACTCAGCATCTCAGTTTTCACTTAAAATTCCAATTTTTGGTTCTCATGGTTTCAGGAAAAGGGTGAGATCATGCACTGTAACCAAAAAGCAAAATAAAGGGAGTGCCACATGGATTATTTTCTTCAAATGTAGGATTTTAAGTCAATTTGATGACTGGAAGGAGACAGCTGAATGCTGGCCTGCCTTTACTTAGATTTCTCCCAAAGGTAGAATCACATGAATGTGTTGGAGTGGACTTTTAAGGTCTAGTATTAAAATTTTGCCTCCACTCTGGAAGGGAGACAGGGAGAGTGTCTATCCTGCCTCAGGTAGACCTTTGCATCAGCACTGACATCTGGATGTTGTTTTGGGGGATGCGTACAGAAGATAGTGTTTCTCTTGCTTAGTGCCTGTGCTGTCTTTCTGCACACAGGCAGGGCTTGTGAGCTGTCACTCAAGATCTCTCCTCTTCCCCCAGAGTATTTTTGTTTTGGATGCTTTGTGATTGGATCTTTGATTTCTGGCAGAATATAATTTCATTCTAAATTTGCCTGGAAATTAATCCAGTTCCTCTGAGTGCCAGCTATTTGCAAAGAAATAAATAAGTCCTGGGTTGGAGTAACTCTGGGACCAGTAATTAGATCGTCAGCCCTCCCTCTTGTTTCACACGACACATGATGAACATTGCATTATAATGTCAATATACTCGGTACACTTTTCAAGCCCACTGAGTAAACACTCTCTGAGAGCGTTCTGCAGATAGGCTTGCTTGCCAAGGGCTGTTGCCTCCTTCCTTAGCTGTGTTTAGTGAGTACATGGTTTTGTTTAAACAGGAAAACACATTAAGAGGCACTTCATCTTAAAGTGTTCCTGTCTACAGTTCCTCCATTCTTGGCTGGGGTGTTTAATATATATTAAGTGCAACGTTCTCATGGGACCCTCTCATTAAAGTATTGGCAGGCCGACAGCGCTGCACTGGAGTAATCTGGATGACTATGTAACCGAGAAAAGGCCAATTATGTTCAGTTTTTCATCACATTTCTTTTTCCTTTTTGCTGTCCAATAGCCCATTTTCTTCCCACAGAGCCTCTGGTGGTCATAACAATTGTACTTGGATTAAAATCAACAGTCAAGATTTTCAAGTGTGACTTCTGACTACTGGGACAGGGTTCATCTAGCTTGACATGGGCCATCTGAAAGCCATTCCCTGGTCTGAGCTGAACACCTGGGTTTCTTGTACAGGCAGGATCAGTGCCTAGGGGAGGTCGGACAAGTTTGGATGCTCTCTTAGTGCTTCTTTTTCTGCACCAACTGTGGACACACGCTAGATGACTTACAGAGGAGACTTCTCCCTTTCAGAGGGGTAATGCGGCATGTGGTGATACCCAGCTGAAGTTTCTCAATTTTCACATGCTCAGTTGAGAGGGGTCAAGGCACCCAGCCTTTTAGGGAGAGCTCAGCACCCTCTGCAAATCAGGTGCTCTTAGTGTGTACTGAGTTGAGCAAAGACACTCATCAGGACCGGGCCCTGATTCCTATTAAATTCATAGTGGAAATCTAGTTTTATTCTCTTCTATTCAATGGGGTAATACAGATTTACAACAATGCAGGACTTGCCCAAATGTGAAAAATTATACCAAATAATTATACCAAATAATTATACCACAACCTGTTCTTGATTATAATTCCAAAACAAAAACACATTCCTCCAGGTTATCCTGAAACAGATACTTTGGCTGAACTTAAGAGACTGTCTACTTACTTTACTGAATTTGAGTCTCCAAATATCAGATCCACGATCCCACAAACATTTTGATCTGGGAAGATGGAAGCACAGCCCCATACTTTTGCCTGTGAGGCACATTTCCTGGGCACAGGGTTTCCCTCTGCTCCACCTTCACCTCCAGAAACCCCACCACTGCCATAGGCTCAGTGATCAGTCATGATCCCAGACTCTCCAGGCAGTAAGTAAACCTCCCCAAGAGTTCCCTCCTTGAAAAGTAGGAGAGCAGAAGTAGGAATTGGAGTAGGTCTAGCACATCTGAGTTTAGCTAGTGTGAATGAGATAAAGATCTAGGAAAAAATAAAAGAAAAATCACCCACTGCTTCTTTCTATCATCTCTTTCCTCTTCTTGCAGGAGCTTGTTCTGGGACAATTCTCTCAAACGGTTAGATTTTCCAATCTCTACCTAATGTTCTTTCACTCAGTCCAAGATACTTTTCTCCTGCAATGATATTTTTTTCTGACAATCAAAAAAAAAACCCCAAAACCCAAAAAACCTCTGCAATGCAGAAAGGAGGTTATTTTGTCTCCCTCTCAGCAGATATGGTTGTTGAAGTTTGTTTCCATTGGAGGCACTCTTCTTCCCACCATATCCAGTGTTAAATTCAGCAGTTTCTTTTGTTTGTACTGTAGCTTCTGCCCCGCGGGCTGGGTTTAAGGTGCCAGAGATCTTCTCACTTGGTCGAAGGCTGATCTGGTACCTAGTGAGACATCAG
This sequence comes from Apteryx rowi, assembly GCF_003343035.1. Lineage (NCBI taxonomy): Eukaryota > Metazoa > Chordata > Aves > Apterygiformes > Apterygidae > Apteryx > Apteryx rowi. The sequence continues at coordinate 449,565 of NW_020450430.1, read as the reverse complement.
GGACATAGCAATTTAATAGGCTTACCAGAAGCATAAAATGTGCCTCAACACTTTCTCCAAATGATCACAACATACAAAGCAGATTGAACTAAACTGGGGGGGGACTATTTCTGGAAATAAGCATGCCCATATTTACACCAAAACAAACACCTGATAGTGCTTATCCTGGAGAAAATCTAAAAACAATTTGCTCAGTACCTCTCCATGAGGGGACAAGCTCAAAGAGAAAAAAGGCCAGCAAAATCCATTTTCACACATTTTCTTAGGAGAAGTGGAAGAAAGGCTCTGGAAATAGGGAAGGATCTACTTGCTTGTCCTGGAAAGACAAATATTTTAGAATTAGTGGCTCTGCTTTTCAGCCCTCACCTGAAAGACTGCACAGGGGCCAATTTACCAGAAATAATGAGGGAGTTATGGGATTATGAGTCCCTGCCCATGAGAAAACTGAGCAAGGAAGCCTGATACTGCATGTTATCTCTCTGTCTATATTTCTGTGTAGATCCAGGCAGTGCACTAGTACTACACAACTACTCTTGTTAGTAACAGAAGCGAAACACGTCGCAAAGAGCTAGCACTGGGCAAACAAGACTTCGCTTGTCCAAGGAAATGGACACCCTGTTTTAAGGAGAAACTTGAAGTTTGTGGTGTACCCAAAGAAAAGCCAAGCTGAGCTATCATGGCCCTCTACAAGAAGATCTACTTAAGCTAAATGTTAGCACCAGAAGAAACAATTATGACCTGGCTCCGAAATTACTCAGGCTGCAAATGGGAAGGAGTTTCTTTTCCATCAGGGTGTGATAACTTGCAAAGTCCTGGAGCTTCCCTGAGCAGCTACAGAGGCCGGAAATCCTTCGGGGAGCTTTAATCCATGGCTTAGTCAGTGTGTGGTGGCCGTTGCTGCAGAGAGGCTGGCGCGTTATCGCAGTGCCCTCCCTGAAATGGCTGCTTGAGGCGCTGAGCAGCGAGCACTTGCCCTGGCCTGGCAGCCTGCAGCAATCTCGGGGATTAGCTGCAGACTGAGACAAGATCCTGGACACTGATGGTGCCCACAGCATCCATCAGGCAGTAAGATCAGTTGATCTCCTTATCACGGAGGAGAAGTCTGGAAGGATTAGGCCTGGGAAGTATATCCCAGACGGATCTCTAATGTGAGATAGAAATGAGTCCCATAGGTTCAAATAACGGCACACTGCTGGGGCTGGCCAGTTTGTGATGGGCAAAGCCAGGGTTTCACTAACGAGGACTATGAAAATGGCAGCTGGAGATGTGTCAAACATTACCCCCAGAAATAGCCCCGCACCTCCCCGTGGAGGGACTGGGAGCATTCGAGGAGAGACCTAAAACCTGGGTAAAGGCAGTTGTCACCCGCCGGCAAGCAGCCTCCCAGAGAAAGGAGCGTGCACCCACCCGCCTCCCTGGCCCACGGCATCTTTCCTCTCACTTCTGTCAGTTTAAATCTGGTTTTATACTAATGACTGGTGAAAACAGCATAGCAAGCAGCCTGCAGTCACCTCCTGGCCCTTGAATGTTCGGTGCCCCATATACAGCTGTTGGAGGAGATTTCAGTGACCCAGTAAATTCCCTGGTTAGCAGTAGCGAGAACGGTGTGTCTGTGTCAGCTCAAGTATATCCATCTCTGCTGATATTCTGTCACTGGAGGAATCTAAATATTGCAGGTTGTTTTTAAGTGTCATTTCCCCCTCGCACTCATGAGGGGTTACTCAGAGCTGGGGTAACTTCGCTGACTTTAATGGAGTGATTACACTGGGAGTGAAACATCACCTATCCACAAAACATTGCATCCGATGTATTTTTTTTCCATGTAAATTCAAATAAGTGAAACAGAWTCTTCAGTCTGATTGATGGAGTCAGGATCATTTCTTCAGTCACAGTCAGTGTCCTGAACAGGTATTCAACGCGTGTTAAAAAAAGCGATGTTAAAGTCATTATTTGCATCCATAGTGATTATACAGTACCACTAGGTATATTTATTAACTGAGTAAAATATTCTGTTTTCTTTTAAAAGAGCTCAGAACTGTTCAGGAAATGGGAGAAAGAAGAGCAGCAAATAAGCAGAGAAAATTAGCATTAATCATAAACAGAGGAAATGTCCCTTCAGACATTTTGTTCAGATGTACTAAGGAGAGGATGACAAAGGAGAGAGTACCCAATAAAACACCAAAGAATTAAATTTGTGAGGAATAAGAAAAAGCTGAGATTCTGAATTTTTTCCATGGCCAACTTTCCTCAAGCAAAGAAACATGGAATGGCCTCCCAGACACAATAAAGTAGGTCATCAGGATTTGCAGGATTATGTTTCTGGAGCTACTGAGTTCAGAGTCAGATTTTCCAGGTCTCTGATTCTGCAATTAGCAGTGACTTGACAGAAGGAGAAGCACAAAACAAAATGTTTCAAGGAGAGTGAGGTTACAAGGTGCTTGCCTTGCTCAGTCAGGACTGATGGATATTGCAAAAGTCTTCACTGCCAGTTTATTCTTGGTGGGACTGCAACAGTCCTCAGCCCTGTGTACAAATACATGGGGAGAGCCAGAAGATTYTGAAATCTAAGCAGACCACAATGCACGATGGGGAGACAGAGGTGGAGGGACTTGCCCATGGTCACAGTGCAGGCGAGAGGGGAACGTGGGAAATGAACTCCCATCTCCTCAGTACCGCATGTTCCTGTTGTATGTACAGTTAGTCAGGGCTGTTTTAGGCCTTTTGCATACTGTATATCTTTTTTGCTTTGCCACTGCAGACTTAAGCCTAAACTTCTTCTCAAGGAGTCACACTTCTGCCTAGTACCCAGGCAGGAGGTTCTGCCTTTCACTTCTCTTTCTCTGGTCATGTATAGTCTTCAGGCACACRGCCAAGAATTGCAAGTTCTTCTTTACAGCTTCCTCAACTGAGTTATGCAAGCGATGAACCGGTTTATGCCTCCCTTCCCTGCTGCCCCTATTTTCTGTCTTGTGACTTTGTGCTGGATATTATTCTGTCAAAATTCGCAGTCTGCTATCTGGCCAGCAGCCTCCAGAGCTGCGGACCTACCTTCTCAGCTCCAGCACTGTGTATACCAACCACACTGGTGCACAGTCAGGCTGTCACCATCCGCCAGGCCTTAACCACGGCTCTGGCTTACACAGCACATTGCAGAAGTCACTGCTCTTGCCTGTGCGTTGAGATGCTGATGTTTCACACAAAGCTGATGCGGTTGCTTTCACAGTATCCAAGACATGGCCTGCCTGCCATGGAGGGAGCTGCCTCTGCTGGACTTACTCCCTCTTACCGTTTCAAGCGCTTGTTCCAGCTGCAGCTGGGCAGGAGCCGCGTTGTCATTAATCAAAGCCGTACCCATGAGAAAGGGCAGGGAGAAATTGTTCAGGGATATTTTAAATCAGAAACTATTTTTTAGGCTTGGTCTTGAGTTCAGCCAGTCCCTGCACAAGCAGTGAGGCACAAGGATCCTTTTTCTCTTCCCTTTCCCCTGCACCATTGTCCCCTGGAGGGTGCTGGTAAGAGCGGGGCTAGCATCAGCTCAGCGCCCTCCTAACAACCCCATGGAAAGGCAGTGGGAAGGCGCCCGCTGCCCTGCCTGGAGCGGTGGGGTGGCTGCAGCACTCGCCAGGGCACAGCTCAGTGGGGCACGAGGATCACGGTTTCTGGTCCCTGCTTCGGGCCTTGTTCCTGACTTTCTCTTCATAGCATTCCTTGAGCACTCCTACATTACAGTTGGGGAACACTGCTGCTATCCATGTACAGTCACGTATTAAGGGCACACAGAGAGTCTGTGGCAGAACATGAAATTGGAGACAGGTTCCCACAGCGCCAGCGCAGCTGTCTGAGCAGAGAGGACATCCTCCCGCACAATCGCTGTAAATCCTGGAGCATTAACTCCTTTCCATCCCAAAATCAGCCGCGTGGTATATTCTACCCCACCTCATAATAACAGGTCAAAGAGACTCAACTTCTGAAATGACTATTAATTTCCATGAAGATAACCCATGTCTTAACTGAATATACTTAAGATGCCACCCATGCTGGTCTGGTTACTCAGCCTTGCACTGCAACACTTAGCCTGTGCATTAAGCATTCCCACATATGCTCACCCTGAGTGGCAATGCTCCATTCTTCTGTTATTAAAAGAAAAAAAAAAAAAAAAAGCAGTTACGCAGATTGAATAGTTGTGGCCCAGATCACTTGCTGTAAAGAAACCCAGCGGTGTATTTACTGCTTGCAGAGGTGCTGCAAGAGACTTTGTGCAGGGAGCGGAGTCATTTTTCCTGGGTCGTGCCTTACGAGGGATGCACGGGGGGAGCTGGCTCTCTGTCGCCAGCAGGTGGCATCGCCACTCTCAGGTCGCCAGCCCCGGGCTGACTCGCAGCCTGAGCTGATGCGGGCGAGAGGATGCTCCGGGCCTCTGGCAGGGCGAAGGGAGCTTTCAAGCCAGCTCCCTTCTCCCGGGTGCCTCGGCCGGCTCCGGTCAGGGAGGCTCTGATGTGGAGGAGGAAGCTGAGGGCTTTCTCCACGTGTGGCTGCCTCTCCCGCTGACCAAGCAGTACTGGGAAATGAAATAAATGAAACTTTTTTTTTTTTTAGCTCAGGTGAGCCCAGAGCTGCAAAAAAATGCTTGGCTGGTAAAGTCACAAAATGTGATGTGCTCCAAAAGGTCTGTTCATGCAAAACCTAATGAAGGCATTATGAGAAATGCTGTCCTATTTATTCCTAGACAATAAAGGGCCACGTCTGCAATATGCCAAGCATCCTTACGTCTTCTTAACCTAAGGAGCTGAGGGTACTCAGTGCCTTGGAAGGGATACTCAGGGCCCTAAGCAAATTCCAGCAACACATATCTCCTGTGGTGTTTCTGAGCACCTGTGACGTAAATGACAACCACATTGGACTTCGCTCAGCAGCCGACTCATCTGCCAGTTAATACTTTTCACTCTGTGCAGCACAAACCATTTCTGAGCAAAGCAGTGCCCTGGGAAGATGTACTGTGCCTCCGAAAGGAAAGTCAGTGAGTCAGCAAAATACACCTGACTAAGCACTTCCATATTAGATTCTGGGCATCATCAAGAAGAAAATATCAATGACCTTGCATTTATTAGGCAGCCTGACTGACGCACCTACAAGTTAGCAGCTTTAAAGTACCCGTTTTCTTTCTTTTAAATGCAACATCCTTACCAAGCTCAAGTAATAAAGATTTCAATTCCTCCCTTTCTGTAGCTAGGCAGTGTTGTCTGAGAGAAATATAAGCCAACATATTCTGTCATCTCCACTTACATGCTTCTTCCAGCTTGTCAAAGGGTCAAGTATGTTATGTTTTGCACATACTGTTAATGATTAACAGTTGTCCGTAGAGAAACTAGTTTTCCTCTTGGCTTTGAAAAACCTTGAGAGATGAAATGGAAAAACAGCCTTGGATTGGCTCCAGCAGGTATTTATGACTACTATATTGATGGTACAGAAGATTAGAAGGCATTTGGAATCTCTGGCATTTTTTTAGTTGATCTGTTCCTGTTAGTTTTGGAAATGGTTACAAAAGCATAAGAGAAAGCATGGGCTTGTGGTTCAGGCACATCATTTCCTGATTTGTTCACAAACTCTGCGTGACCTTGAACTAGTCACTGGTAGAGAGAAAGGAGAAATGGGAGAATCCATCACACCTGTTTCTAGGCATTTAAAAGGTTGGTTCCAACACCCAGCAGTGGCAAGCCACTGGCATTGGCCACAGTCATCCATTCACCTGTGGGCCTGGCAGCACAAACACCACAAGTCTCACTGCATGTAGTTGTGGGGGTTCCCCCTATAGCTCATGAAGGGTGAATTGTCCCACCTATTTTGGGATGGAATTAATTGCTCCCTGAAAAAACCTACTAAAAAGACCATCTTAAAAGAGAGAGGTTCTTGCCTTAGCTTAGCTGTCTAATTTTGAGATGACTGAAGGTGACTAGGATGAATCCTAGCCTTACTCTCCTCAGGACCCAGTCTTTGAACTGGGAATAATGCTACCTTCTTCTGTCTTATTGCTTTAAACGTTAAGGTAATTACAGAAAGGACTGGTTCCTATAGTGCCTTTGTACCAAGGCCTGTGGGACCTCGATTTCAGCTTGGTGCCCCATCAGGGAGAGCCAGCCTGACCCGGGGGAGCTGGGGGAGCTCTCATCTGCCATGCTCGCAGGTCTCCAGCAAACTTGTATGCACGTGCACACACACACACAGAGCTCCCCAGATGTCCCTTGTGGCTCTTGGTTATGTGAAGGTTTTGCTGTGGTCCCTGGGGGATCACGAAGGTTGGCCAGCCCTGCTCTAGGCGCTGTGAGAGTGTAGGAATAGGTAGTTATAACAGTGGTAGGAGAGGAGTTATGCTGGCTTGTAGACGTGTACCTCAGCTGGGTGAGATCAAATATCTTATTGCCAACTCCTATCTTGCTGGCAAGGGCTGGGCAGCTCGTTCACCAGCAGCCCTGGAGCTTGCTGTACCTGGGCCAGGGTTGATTGTGCAGGAGGGTGGCCATTCTATGCAGCTATATTGTGGCTGTGGAAATCCCCTTCCAATGGACATCAAAAGGACCACAGAAGTAATCACCTCCCAAGAGGCCCCACCTCACAACAGCTCAGCTTTCACATAATAAATATCCCTTGGTGATAAAGAAAATAAAACTAGCTCAAACCAAATTATTCTCTTAAATACACCCTCTGGTCACTAAGGGAGAAACGGAAGCATGAATACAGATTCACAGATCAGTAGTCTGTTGTACACAGAGACTGTATTGATGGACATGTTAAAAATATCTGGATGGCTGTAAGCCAGAAACCATTTGTGTCTGAAATAGGATTTAATTTCCTTTTTCTTTCTTTCCTTTTTTTTTTTTTTTTCGTAAAGACTCCTTGCCAGAATCCACTACTTCAATGTTTTGGACTTCAGATATTCTGAGGCAAAGATTTTTTTTTAATCTAAGATGCTTACAAAGATGTTTTTAATGATATAATACAGATACACTAACAAGTTAAGTTCTAATTTTATGCTGAAGAGAGAGTTCTAATGAAAGAGCAAAAAACTCAGCAGACTATTTTTCCTCCATTTTCTTCTGCAGGGAGCTGGTCTTTTCTCTCTCACACATTAGAAGGCAACGTAGGGCCAGAGACCTACCAAGGCCCAGTGAGGGCTGGCACCTACTTCCCCTACGGGATTTGGGCCTGTCCTGCTCCCTCTGCAGAAGCCACCGGTCCCCCAGCCCTCTCTGTGCCCAGCCGAGGCCAGGGCTGCCTTGCCCTGCTGTGCCACTTGCCATCCGTACCAGCTTAGACAGTGATCAATGGCATCAAAACTCAGGGAAAGAACAAAGGATTAAAAATCATATAATCCTGGAAAAGTTCAGGTTGGAAGAGGCCCTGGAGATCATCTGGTCCAATCTTCCCTTGAGAGCAGGGCCTTCTCCTTCTCTTCAACTCTCTAATCATTGTGGCAGTCCTCCGCTGGACCCCCTCTGGTTTTCCAGTGTCTCTCTTGGATGGGGGGAATGAAAACTGGAAATGGTATTCCAGGTGTCATCTGAGAAGTGCTGAGAAAGTGCAGCCATCATGTCCCTCGGTCTGCTGGCCATACTCTGGTGCTGCCCAGGACATGGTTTGGCTTTGTTGCTGCAAGGGCACACTGCTGACTCATGCTGGCAAATCTGGGTAGCTGCATTTCTGCTGCTGAGAAACATTTTGGAAGGCTGATTTCAGGGACACATACACTGCAATACACATGGATCTGTTTTGGAGTGAATATGTGCTGAATAATACATATCCTGGGTACAGCAGTATAGTACAATCTATACTGGATATAACAAGAGAGTTGCAAGAGAAGCAGAGAAATATGAGGGCCTTGTGCCCAGCAGCTTGAAATACTTAAAATCCGTTATCCATTCAGTTAAAACTTTCCTTCAAAGTGGCTGGTTGTATTTCAGCATATAAGTACAGTGCTTTCCTCAAAATGCATATAATAATCAGAAAGCTTTTACCAAAGGTCCCCAGTTAGCTTTTGGATATAATTTCATATTGCAAAATTTCAAGACATTGTGTGCTGAGAGCAGGTAGATCTTCTCCAGTATAATGGTGGCCCTTTGTGAGAAGTGACAGCTAACTCCCTAATTAATCTTCGAAATGTCGGAGCCTGCTGGAAGTAATTGGGCCTGACAGTTCAAGGGCTAATTAACTTCAAAGCCTGCATTTTCTCTTGCTTCCTCCACTATTCTAGGCCATTTATTTACTTTCTTTTTTACACTGTTTTTAATGTTATGGAGTGTGCCTGTTCATGCCAGCTTGCCTGAACATCGTGTCAACCCACAACTAAAGGTATTAAGCTGGGTGTGCTGCATCTTAAGAATTTTCCTAGAGTATCTCAACTTGAAGGGAAAATAAACCTGCTGTGAGCAGAGGGCTGGTGTCGAGGAAGAGCTCTCTGCAGGAGATGCAGACTGCAACCTCCTGGGGACTTCTGTTTATTCAAGGTATCAGCAGTCTCCAGGAGCAAGGTGCAGATGGCATTCCCAAGGCTGGGCGGCATGTGGAGCGAAGCCAATGTCATTCATCAGCATTGCCATCCCAGTGAGGCAGTGAAGGGTGGTTTTATGGGCCGCATAGCATGTATGAGCAGCATTACATGTCTTCTGACCTAATGGCTCAGAAAGCCTCCGCTGGCTCCTGCATCAGGCCCCTTGAGGCTGGTGGCTTATTTGTCTTTCCCTCTCTGCAGTCTTATTTGACTGAAAAAAGATGAAGGACTTCAGCTGCACAGGGTCCAGCTCCCCCTTGCTGCCCCCAAGTGCTTTGAATGGCCCCAGCTGCCCTTGGGGCTGTCACTGGGAATGCGTGAAAAGCCTTCTCCAGCCGGCGGGCTCAGCCATGGCCGTGCACAGATATAGGGGAAGGAGGGGAGCAGCAGCTAGTCACAAACTGCTGCCAGTGGCAAGACTGAGGGGTAGGAACCRCAGGTGCTGCTGCAAGTGCCAACTCTTTCTCTCAGTTTCTGACTCCAGCATAGCTGCTCTGATCAAATTTCCCCTCAGTGTAGAGAAGCAAGAAGAATGGCAAGCAAAATATATTAAATTGTAAACTATTTGGGGGAAAGAGACTGCTTCTATTCGTATGGCAACAAGCACAACAAAGCACCAGTTCTAGTCTCTGGGTAGCTGAAGTTAAATAAGAGCAGTGACCAGCTTCCATTTAGACATTAACTTCAGACCCAGACAACTCATACCTCAGCAGAAGGATCATCTGAGGCTGGAAAAGCTGTATCTGATTTCCTCGCTCTTTTTTTATCCTCATTTCCTTTCAGCTAGGGCTTTTTTACAGCTGCCATGTAACACTCTCCAGACAATATCTGATCTGTCACAGACGTATCAAGATGTCCCATGAGTGTGGTACCTCGTGATGACTGACAACTGTCATTAAGCATTACTCCTCAAATGACAAGGCTTTCTTCATTAATGTGATCGCATAGATTCAGCCTGCAATCTCAGAATGAAACAAAAATTGCCAGATGTACATAGTACATATATAACAACTTCTTTCACAGTCTCTGTCATTTAGGAGCTCAACACAGTGCAGAATATGTGATGATACTAGCCATGTATTACATGTATATTTTTGTTGGTGTGTTTTTTAAGACTTATGTCAAATAAAATAATGTTTGGTCTTATTCATACTGTTTTCTTTGACTAAGTCTTATCCAAGTCACCACAAGTTGTCTGAGCCAATGAAATAGAGATTAAAAGTCAGTGGAGAAGAGGTTTCTGAAAAGCTACTATCTGACTGTAACGGGGGAGGGAGGCAGCAAATATAATGAATCAGAGAGCAAATGTCAGCATGAATCCTTTCCATATATACATTGCAATATTTCCTCTGCAGTCATGGCTCTTTTGTTCACACTCTTCGAGAAAAGCCATATGAATGCACTATTAATTTCATTTTTTCCTGGTCGCCTTCATATCCCGTGTTGAACGATGCTGTGATGACAAAAGTTCAATACAACTGACTGAAAACAGGTCTGCTATGAATTAAACTACTTATTCAAGTTAGAAAAGTCAGGGGCTCGTCAGACACAGGAATCCAGTTTCAGAAGTAATAACTCTTTTGTTCAGACTAGAAGTGTAAGGAAATCACCATCGTGAGCTTCCCTTCATCAGCATTAGAAACAAGGCGCATGGTGACATGGCAGGAGCCAGCAGTGTTGAAGGAGAAGGAATAACTTTGAGCTACAGAACCAAGAGTTTCTTGACTGCATTCGAATAACTAAATCTTACATTCATCCTGGCCTCATTGTGAACGGGGCTCTTCATTCCCCTGCCCTGACTGCATATTAGGACAGGATGCTCCTAAGGTAGAAATGTCAATCATTTTCCTTATCTGGGACCATCTCTGACGAACGAAGGGAGTATTCACGCTAAAACATGTATGTGCTTCCAGCCACTGAGATTATCACCCCATGAATTTTGTGACCCCTTTTCTCATTTACTTTCTGACTCTGTATGAAATATCAGCCACATTAAACCAGCATCCACTTTTGGGTATAGCCCAATTCTTCTTCTGAAAGTAGTTTTTTTTCTCCTCCCTGTCACTGATGTACTGGGAGGAATTTTGTGAAAGATGAGAGTATCTGGAGAGCTGACTGCAGATATAAAGTCTGGCACACCAATAAGACCATCTAGATACAGATAACAGTGCTTTGAGCTGGCTGTCAACAAATTGAGTGAACCTATGGCATTTTCACATGAGAGAACTTATGTCCTCTGAAAATAACAAGAGTGGTGAACTGCCAGCTGCGGGTCAATTTGCCCATTGACAGCAAGAGTTGTGCCTGCAGAGATCTGTATCTAGCTCCTGCTACTTTTTTTTCTTTATCAAATCTGTGACTTGCGTCACATCCGCTGAGCAAGGTCAGACAATTTTCACTGCACTTTAAAAGCTGGAGAAGAGCAGGAACATGCAACAGTAAGTAGATCTGGTAATATTTACTCTAACCACTGCCACTTTCTTTTTTTTTATGTAACTGTTCTGAGCAGAGTGTAGTTGTGGCCAAGAACCTTCTGCTGCTGTCTCAAGAGAGATGAATATTTTTGTAGGCACTAAACATTTTGGCAGATGGAAATCCCAGTGTTACCTGCAGAGCTGTGCAGCCAGCTTCTGGTGAGGGGCTCAAGCACTGGGCTTTCTCCTGAAGCTAACACGGATTTGTCCTTTCCCTCTCTTCCTACACTCCAAGGACAAACCTGAAGATAACTAGAGAGGGTTTTCTCCTGTCAAAGCTGGAAAGCCTTTGGGGACAGTGATAGAAGCTGAAGCCATGCTGGGGATATGGCTTCTTCGAATGCGAAATGTGGAGTTCAACACTGGAGGAAAATTCTCATGGGTTCCTGTACTTAGGTCTCATTAAAAAATTAAATGATTACATATTCTGCTGGTCTGTGTGTGTGTGTGTGTGTCTGGATTTTTAAAAGGCATAACCTCTTTCTGGTTTCAAAATGAGAAGCAGTAAATACTTTGGTACCAGAAGTGGCTTTGGAGTGCTTTTCATAGTCTTACTTTATTTTTTACGGAGTATTTTAGCTCCCTTATAAGCAGACAGTGCCAGGTTTCACTATACAGGATATGGGCTCTGTCCCATTGACTTTCCATTGACTTTGCACTGTATAGATGAGACCATTATTTCCMTAATATACATGTAAAAGCACATTGGTAGCACAGGCATTTCCAGTAATTAATACTGCAAAGGTTAGGCATGGATTTCTTGTTGAACAATCACTATGCTGTAGAAAGAATCACATTGTTACTGTGTAAAGTGTTTTGTTGTTCTAAGAGCAATACTGTGATGGTTATTTAATTCAGATTTACTGGCCAAAATCATTTGAGCACTCTGTTGTTGTTCTGAACCCCAGGATCCACTACTTAGCGTGCAGCTGGACAGGATATTTGATTTTGCATTTCAGCAGAGTGGGAATGCTCTGGTAGGAGGAATAGTCTGGTAACACATCTCAGCTGAGAGGCAAGAACTTTTTAAAATAGATCTAGCATGATGTAACGTGTTTGGGTTTTTGGAAAAGGAACTATAGATTATGCTGGGGGTCCCAGAGCCACACAGTTTGTTTTAAGATTAAAAAAAAAAAAAAAAAACAAGCTTTGGTTTCCTTTCACCTACATTTAACTTTTCAGGAGTCAGACATCTAATCTAAACTAGCCATATTGGCTGCCTGTCAGAGAGTAGAGAGAAATGTATTACCAAAACATGATTCACCCCACTTAAGACAGCTTTCCAAAATAGATGGGACAGCTTCCACTCTGGAGTTACCTTTCTCTTTACTCCATCTGAACTTTAAGGTAAACACCAACCATTCAGAAGGCTTTGAGGGGAGTGTTCAAAGCTGCTGTAGATAACGTTTCTCTGAATTTGGGGCTTGATAACTTCTTCATAATATTCTGTTTATTCTTGACCAGGGCACTTTCAGCAAATAACAGATCTGTTGAGAAATTGATAGTAGGTTTGTTGGTTTTTTTTTGTTTTGATTTGGATTTTCAGACATATGTCAGTATTTTCAAAAGAAGATATTTGATCTGAGATGGGTTCATCTTTAAGAAAAGGTTTGTACTTTCCCCCCGGAAAATTTGGTTGTCTTCAAGGAAGAGAAGGTTGTCACAGACCTGAGACCCCAAGGGTAAAAAGAACGGGCTCTTGATGTCTTCTCTCCCATTTGCTAATGAATCAAGCCTACCCAATACTTAATTTGGTAGATTAACAAAAGAAGCTACCCCTGCAGAGCTGTAAACAAGCTTCATTATGCTGTGTTTTTAAAATTGCCAACAAGTCTCTACAGGACCTAATTTAACACACTCATTTGCTCACAAAAGTGCATGAAGAACACAAACTTGAGTACAAGGACAAAGAAACTCTCTGTTAACATACTTTATCAAGCTGAACCGATCATAAAAGTAACTGTACACATCTCTGCTTTCTTCTGCACAACATATATCTGATTCTGTACAATGAGTGAGAGGAGTTATAAAACTTCCCTGGGGCTCTGGAGTGTTTTGGACTCCAACTAAAAGACCCCAAATGCCCTTCACTAAAAGACTCCATCAAACATGCCAATTACTGCTATAAACACTCCAAAAGGCCCAGAGTGCTGAGTGCCAGACAATAGTACTTGCCGGCAGGGGAGTCCAGAAAAAAAAAAAAAACTGTTTTAGTTGTGTATACACAGACATATATCTGTGTGTGCATAAAAATATATTAACATATTAATATATTAATACATTAAAAATATATATATACACATATGTATGTATATGTTCATCTATCTGTACTTTTCTTTGGCTTCCTCCAATACCTGCTGTTTCTCTAGTAAGAGGAAGTGGATGCTTGGGTTATTTTTCCAGGAATTATCTGATCAATACATGACAATAGCATCATATCTGCTCCACCTTATGCAAATTCCCTGAGAGTGGGGCATGTTCACAAGTGGGAAGGGACTGTTCCCATGGCGCTTCTGACAGATTTGGTCACCTGAGGTGCGACAGAAGGGCAAAGAGCGATTCAGAGCCCCTGTTCTCTGCAGCTGCAAAACCAGGACTTTGTCCAGAACTGAGAGAGAGAAACCAGGGCTGTACCAAGACCTGCTAGACAACAGACCTTAGAGGCAGGAATCGAGCTGAAACACCTAAGACGGACTTAAGCAAACCACTTTGGCTTGGTATTTAGACTGGGCTGTCTGAATAGCTCACTGATCTCTTGTATTTTGTTGCCATAGCAGGTGCTTAAGTCTGATTTCCAAGGTCACAGTGTGCATGAACAGAGGGCTGCCTCATGCCCGTGGAGAAAGGATGTTTCCTCTCGCTGCCCTTGGCGGGTGAAAATCCACATCCTGCCCCAGCGCTGTGGAGGCAACACAGGTTTTACCAGGGAGGGATGTGGTCTCCCAGGATGCTGAGTACTCTCAACACAGGCCAGCAAAGTGCTTCAGGCTGTGCTTAATTTCCCCACCTGAGCAGCCTGGGATTAGCAATGTGTTTGGGATTAAGCATGTGCTAAAATACTTTGCTGGATTGTAGTCGGAAGGAAAGAGAGAGTATGAGAATGGAAACTCGTGATGAAGACATATGCACACTCTTCTACCAGCTAAATACAAACAAAATATTCAGTACAAGATTAAACACATGCTACCCAAATTTTTCAACTACTTGTTCATGAACTCATAAGGTATCACATCAAATATTTTTAAACTAATTAGAAACTATTTTTGAAATGGGAAAATCATTTGCATCAAAATATCAGCCTACACCTCTTATGAACTCACTTTTTTTCATTTTTTCTAATTGTCTCTACTAACAATTTAAATGCTTATTTACATTTGCTAGCATGTAAATCCATTGCGAGAAAACACCTGTCTTTCTTTATATTAGGGAATTGAACCAAAGGCTTAAATGCAAAAGAAATCATCTTGTTCATTTATTTGTAAACATTTCTTGATACAGTGATCCTGTGATGCATCACTCTGATGTTCACAACCGAGAGCAAATGGATTTGCAGTCAGTGAGATGAAACGGCATCTCATGGTGCGTGCCATCAGCAAAAAAATTGGTTTGCAGAATAAGTTATAAAGAAGTTGTTCCAACGATTTCTTTCCTCAGCCCAGTGTCCAGTGTTGCCCACTGTTCCTCCTTGTCACTCCTGCCACAAGTTACTCCAGGCTGCTGTTTGTCTGAGGGTTCAACCACAGAAAGGAAAAAGGAATGTAAAGAATACAAAAGCTCCCCACTCTGCATTTAACAATTTAAATTGTACAAAACATTGCCAATGCTTTAAAAAATACAGAACACCCAGCTGCTGGTCTCATAAGTTCTTGCATGATTTCAGGAAGGCGGACACTGCCATCATGTCACACCAGGCAGGGGAGCAACGATGCTGTGCTCGTAGGATTACGGCAAATACCTGATGCAGACCTCTGCACTGAACTTTCATCTTTTGACTCTGGACCTATATGAGCACACGAACGCTACATGGGAACAAAACCAAAAATGGAAGCAAGAATGGGCAGGGTAGTGTTGGTAAATGGGCGTGTTTTAACAAGAATGAATTGGCTTAGTTCCTGAGTTTATGAATTGCTTAGCTACATATTCCCCCACGGTCTTCTTCATGCTACAAGCTGTGAGCTACTCTAACTCAATACTCTTGCATTTCCGGGCGCTCACTGTCTTTCTCATATTTTTTTAAGCTGATTCATATTTGTGACATTCTACGCTATGCGAATGTGATTAAGAGTCACCAGATGGTATTGCTGGAGATGGTTTCGCTGATTTTATTTAAATGGACTTATTTAAGCCCAGTTCCTTCCTGACAAAGTGTTCATGGCTGATTATGATACATTTCCAGGCTCAGTTGTTGAGAAGATGACGGGTAAAATCTGTTTTGTCTGAATGAGTTTTTTTCATGACTGACATGTAGATTCTGCCTATTGGTTATGTCTATGCAAGCAATCAATATATGGTGCCAGGAGCCTTGTAAATCCAGCATCAATCTTTCGAAAACTTTGCCTGTATTATTACATTTGCCGGGGTCCTAGAAAGAATTGTAAAAGTCTGATATTCTTGGGAACTGGAAAAAGCCAAAGCAACCTGAGAGCTCTGTTGGATCACAGACAAAGTACAGAAATGCGCTTCTTTGAAAATAAGTTCTACATCAAGAGGTTTGCAGGCATATGTTGCATGTGGAAGCTAAAATGGAAATGCATTTTTTGTTTCATCATGCTGTACAAAGTAATCAGGAATAGAACAATTTAATCTGATGACAATTTTCATTTCATTTCTTTCAGGAGAAAACACTGAATAGCTTTTTGTTTTACAGTACTTGCCTTGTTCCTCTAGTCTAATGTAAAGCCCTCTCCCCCTCTTTCAACTTCCATTTACACACTTTTTAAAGCATGCGAAAATTAGTTTTTCATACAAAGGGGAAGAGGTGTTTCATAAATAAGGAAAAGCAGGAGTTCACTTTTACTGCAGTCATTTGTCACAAAAAGGGCAGGAAAAGTGAACAAGATTTTTGTTTGGTGGCATTTTTAATACTTTAGAAAATACTCTGTAATATTCTGTGTAACTATTCTCTGTTTAAGAACTACCTTACTGCATCTACAAAGAAATTCCTAACAGCGAGCTAGAAAGTATACACGTTAAATGTCATATTAAAACTATGAAGAAAGAGAGACCTATACATGTTTTCTCTCAGCTTTCACTTCCCGTTCTTGCTCTCTTTCAGCAAGCCTTTAATGATAAACTCCCTCACTGTATCCTCAGCATCTTATGTAAGGATCTTTCTGGAAAAATGAACCATTTTCAGATCTGCTGCAACTCTCACCTGTTAAGTGGGACTCTGCCCATGTAGTTTAATGACAGCTAGACTCAGCCCTGCGGACCTGATCCAGCAAACTCCAAAGCATGCGCATTGATCAGCTGAGCAGCCTCAGTTAGTTGTTTACAGCACAGCCAGTCTACAGCTTTCTCACCTCTCTTGGTACAATATCAACATTCTTTAAGTCATGCCATGATTGTAATGTTTCCAAAGTTACTTCATCATTCATCAGTTTAAAAAGCAAGTTAATTAATTAAAAGACAATAGCAAGTTTTGCACTGCAAAGGAACAAAAGAAGAATATTTTCTTGCCTTAAGGTGATTATTATTTAAGACTTGATACTGCCAAAGTTTGTGCACTTGCTTAAGTACTTAACTAGTTCTGCTTCCCCATGGTTACTGTTAGGTAATTCACCCAGCCTGCACTTGCTGATGCAGCTGCGGTGGTGCTGCTTTCACGTTGAAAGTCCTGCACAAATGGGTGCAGGATCCCTGGCTTTGGATCTTAGCATTTTGGAGCATGAATAATGCCAAATTCTGGGCAGCTTTGGGCAGAGCAGCGCTTAGCAGCGATTCAGATTTTAATTTCCAGCTACGCAATAAGTGTATGGGGCTGAGAACAGAGCGTTGCTCGGGAAAACTGAAAGACACTGGAGGGACATTCACCTTGGCTATCTTTAACTGCCTAAAAATTAGGCATCTTGTCTAAACTAATTGTGCAGGCTTGTTCGACAGTCAGTGGAGAGAGGTTAATCCATGTAAAGATTTGTCTCACCTAAGAGGTCAAGGTGGTGGAGGTACTTTGCTCCACTGATTATAGAGGGAGGCTGGACAAGTAGCTTAGATAAAATATCCAATGTTTTTAAAGGACTAAATTTAGGTAAGATGAATCCCACCCTTAGTGTCTGATAAGGGAAATCTGAAACTGTGGCACAAGTTTTTGCACATGGACAAACATTTACACTGTTGCTTCTCATTAATTTGCTGTGTCTGTAGCTAGCACCTAAGATACCTGCCTATTGTGAATGACAGGTGGACCGCAAGTGATGTGCAACAAATTCTCCTCTCATCTAACTTTTAACTAAAATCATTCTGATAAATTCACTGATAAAGCTTTTTAACAGAAGCCGGTAACTACACACATATAACCAACTCAAATGTGGTAAAATCTGTCCACTAAGTCGTTCAGATTTTGCTCTCTTGCTGTCTCTAGCAAGTCTCTTGCTGACATTAAACCAGTTAGATGGTTTTTAGTGCTGGCTATTTTGGGAGCATTCGCTTATTCTGCACAAAAACCTCTTACTGTACATGTAGGCCTTGGGACTGGAATAAGAAAGGGAGGTTAGAATTAAATTGGGTATTCTTGAATTTTCTAGTCGTGACGAGCCAATGTCAAAATAGAAAAAAAAATCAGTGACCACACTGGCAGCATTCTGGCCCCAGATGACTGTGACCTTGTAAGCAATATGGAATTTACACAACTATTAATTTGTCCAGTCCCTCTCTCACCTTACTGTAAATCAAGAATAAATTCAGATTACGTCAATGGAGTTAAACTCATGTAAAATTATTGTAAAATCCCAGTACAGTCAAAAGTTTCTCCTTTAAAAAAAAAAATCCTATATGCTAGACTCCCTTCCCCAGAGCTATTTTTCTTGCATTTTCCCCTTTAATTCTGAAAGAAAAGGGGCCATTCAGCAAAACCAAAAGCAGTTATTCAGTGTTTCATATACTGAAACATTCATCCTCAGGAAGTCTTTGTTGATTGTGCTTAGCATGTATAGTAATAAAGTAATAAAGAAACACAAAACTGTGGTGGCTCCATATCCTATAGATGACATTAGACTATTGTCCCATTATGTTTAAACAATGCAACAGTGGCAGTGGAAAGTCTCCCCAACAACAGTAACCAGTTACTGAAGGTCAAGCAATCTCTTCAGCCAATTAAAAACAGTGTTTCTAGACACTGGTTCATTCAGGTGTGTTTCTAGTTTAGACACGTATGAATGACAGAACATAAATCTGATTACATGTTACTTTACATTGCCATAGCATATGTAAACAACCCTTATTCTGACATGGATTTTTATTTCAGTTAAAGTAGCATACATTCAGAATAATTTATTTGAGTACTACAGTTAATTTAAAAAAAAAGTTCAGAGAATATGAATGTGTGCATATACATTTATATTCTATATAAACATGTTTGTGCATATATGCACTGTACATCCACACATACATATGCATATAATTAACAGTCTTAGATTAGAGATATATGATGATTTTTAAATTAAAAAATCTGAAGAAGCCTAATATCGTGTAGATAACAGGGACATGAAAATCAAAAGAGCAAGAATGATTTCTTTCTTCAATTTAGCAGTAAATTTTGCTTTGCAGTCACTCTCAATATTGCAAACATAAGTCTTCTGCTATTTTTGGTACTAGTTTTATAAATTGTAAATATGAGCTATAATGGGAGCTTGCTAATGTTTACCTTACCACTAGAGACCCTTATAATAAAACAGGCTACATGCAGCCTTGGGCTGCCATGGCTTCCCTACGACATCAAATGAAGGCTGGGATTCTGGTGGCACCAACAAGCAGTTTGAGCTTTACCTTTCTTGTCTAAGATTTTTACAAAGCCATTTTCTTTCTATGTCCTTGGTCGCTCTAAGAGTGTTTTCTGGTGCTCTTTTACTTTATTCTCTCCAAATTTAACCATGCATTTTTGTTTTCTAGTAAATTTATTTTGCAGACCTCAGTTTTTCAACAGCCATTCCCCAGGGTCGCAGCTCCTTGTTCCTTTTTCTGAAGAACTGTCATTTAATTTGACATGGCACTTTGGGGGATTCTTCCACCTCCCTCTCCTCTAGTAGATTTGAATACTTTTTGCCACCACAATTCTTATTTGTATGGGACTTTTTAACTTCCACATGTTTGATTTCCTGATATTAAAGACTATTTTGTTACTATGTTTTGTAAACCTTGTGCTAAATTCAAATTTCTAGTTCAGAACTTCTGTGTTATTTTAATGTTTCCCTTAGTTCCTCCTTGTTGACTGGAAGCGGATCCAGGATGGATGCCTCTCTGCTAAAATTTTTCCTTCCTGCCTCTTGTCTTTTATAAAATACGGAACTTCTTCCATCTGTTTTGGGGGTTATTTTTCTGTATGGACTGGACAGATGTATCTGTTAACTCACAGCTTTATGGATAGTTAAACTGCCTCAAGAATGCTGGCGATTTGAGCACTTTCTAAAACAGGCCACGGGATTTCTTTTTCTCATTCTTCCCATTCTTGTTATTTCCTTCTCCCTATTCCACCGTTGTACTCTCCTCTATCAATCCACACCCCTCTTAGGAGTTCCCTGGCATAATTTATGACATCAGTAATTATGACATCAATATGTCATATCTCCTTTTCTATTGCTACGCCCGTTAGACTGGCATAGCACTGTTCCTTCCAGGTTTATCTGTGTCAAGAAGGCCATGAATAATCGCTGGCACTAGGTATTACTCGGTTGTTTCCTATCATGTTATATTTGTATACAGGTCTACAAACACAAGGGAAAACAAACAAACAAACTTAAAGTATATTGGGGCATTCAGGGCCACAATCTGAGTTGGTTTAAACAGCTGTGTATTTTTATTTTCCAGAAAGACCAGTGTGACAAGTAACTTTAGAAGTAAATAAAAAAATTATGATTATGGCCACCGGTGTGTATTGTAAACTCTACAAAGACTCAAAGGTCCTTTTTGTTTCCCCACTGGCTCTAAAGCAGGTGAGAACCACTAAATGCTATTCCCAGAACTCTGCTGACATCAATTCTTGGGGCTGGTAGGACACACATGCTGTTCTGGCTTGACACAGAAGAACCTGTGAAACCAAAAAGGCAAAAATCAATGTTCTTCAAAATGGAAAGGAATCAATTTAGTATGAAAAAATACTTGAAAATGGGGACATGAAATCTGAGGTTTTTACAGGGGCCAGTGCTAGAAACTGGCAATATGCAGGAGCAGACAGCAGGTATTAAGCCCCCTGCAAGGTCAGTCCCTCATTTCCTATGCAGCTTTTTGCTTGTATGTTCCCTTGTAAGAGATTGAATTAAATAGGGCTGAGCTAAATCAAGTAAATTTGAACCTGGCTAGGTAAGAGTTAAAAGACATGGACACGTGTTTCTACAAAGGTATTAAAAGTATCTTGTTGACTAGCCCAGTGTTTCTTACTGCCCTGGTTATCTCGCACTGCTGGCTTTGTGGCTGCCAGGGAGGAAGGAATCCTGATCTGTCCCGCAGCCAAACTGCGGAGAATTAAACCCTTTGTCTCAGAAGCCTTTCACCTGCTCAGGCTGCCACTGCAGCTCTGAAAAGTCTCTTGAGAAATCAGAAGCTATGAATATTCTTGCCTTAAAAGAAATGTCCTTTCTGTCCTTATGGTATGCTCCTGCTCCTGAAGACGCTCCTGCTTGCAGCCTGCCTCAAATGAAAAACATCAGAGTACATTATGGGGCTGAAAGCTTTTAACGTCAATCTTGGAGCTTAGGTTTGATGCATTCTCCAACCCTGGCGGTAACAACTGATGGGAGATAGCACTGCTCTTTTGAAAAATGGCAATCATTCTAAGGCAGTCATACATGCTATTGATGGGTTATTCTGACATTAAGGATAGGAAGGACATGAAGTTTTGTGCTTCAGGGCACAAACCAGCCTCTCCTGCATCTTTGTCAGTCAGTAGAAACTTACCAAATAAGAGGATTATAATATGATTGTTCATTGTGGGGTTTTCTGTGTCTTTCTCTGAAGCATTTGATGCTGGCCACTGCTGGAGACAGGATATCATATTGGCTGGACTACTAATCTGATTTAGAATAACAGACCTTTCATTCCTATTAAGCACGTCTTAGTACAGAATCAGGTTTCAACTAGTACTGATGGCCATGAAACACTAGAATTAAGGCCCAGCCTACCCTTAGCTACCTGGCACAACTGTTATCAAAGTAAATATAACACTGCAAAATTCTACTTACCTATTAATGCCCTGTCATATTTTTCAAAATGAGGAGCAAAATATCAGTTGTATACTCCATTATTTTCCTCTATAAATAGCCTAAATGGCAATGACAAATGATTTTGTACCTGGACAGCTAAATTCTCCTGACAGTTTTGCAAGGGAGAGTTAATGGAAATGAGATTTGTACACATGAGAGCAGGATAAGGTCTCAAAAGCAAAATAGCCTTTTTAGCTCTCCATGTTGCTAGCACTTCTCTAGAACAGCACTTCTCATTTTGCTTGATCCTTGGATGCAGGAAAGATTTGCTTTCAGATCTATGCACCTGTAGCACAGGCTCGGTGTTAACTCGCAAGCTGATTCCCTATGCAGCCTATGGTTATGCTTTTGCAGGGTCCCTTGTTCCAGCTGACTACTGCTGACCACAACTCTCATTTCCTCTCTGTGTGAATGTGAAATGAATACTATCATAACAGCCTTTCTTAATATATGCCAAAGAGAAAAGATATTTTTCTGTTTTATATTTGACCACACTGTATTTCAAATACATTACCTCACCTCCACAAAACCAGTGGTAATATACCCCTTTTGTCACATGTACTAAACAGACCTGGGCTGCTTCTGTAAGGCTCATTGTACAGCACCTCTTTTTATTCATTTGCCCAGCACACAATCATCCTTAAATGATCTCCAACATGTACCAGCTGTGCTGAATCCTCCATTCATCTGTGTTGTGTCATCATATCTGAGAGCTGGAAAAAAATCACACAAATGTGATACAAATTTCAACTATAGAGTAAATAAAATACTATGAACCTTTCAGGACAGAAATTCTTTGTTATGTGTTTATACTGTGCCCTGCCTAATACTCTCATAATTGTAGATCTGAATATGTAATAATAATAATAATAAAAAGATAATTCTTCATATCACCTCTTGGAAAGCACAGCTGTGTGTCAAAGAGATAAACTGATCCTCATTTGTACAACACTAGACAAAAAAGTTGACCAACCCTAGCACATACACAAAATAGCAATGACACTGTCACCTGATTCCTCATGTACAACATCCCTCCATCAACACTAAATGCATGATCCTTCCTTTTAATGGATTGTTAAAATAGAGCTAAGAGAACAGGAAACAGAGAACCCTACTGATTTCGGCTCTAGTTCTCTCCTTTATGTTCTATGGACGCTCCCATCTGCTGTGGATAAGCTCATCCATCTTCACTATTTAAAGACCACCCCCACAGCAATGGATGTGCACTGCTGGGGCCTCCTCGCCTTGCTGACCCCTCACGCAGTTTGCTTGTGTGTGCTGGTGTCCTAACTCGCCTGACATGCTTGGGCACGCAGAGTTCTTCATGCTTCGACCAAGGGTGTTTCCATACAACCTTTGACAATTCATGCGGGAGCTGCAGAAGATTATCAGCCCCTGCTGTCTGCCCTGCCTCCATGTTGCAGAGGAGGCGGGAAGGGCCATGGATCTTCTCCTCAGCTGTCACCGCACAGACAAGGACATCATTTTAAGCTGCCACTAATGTCAATTTACATGCATTTACATAGCTGTGAGCTGCAGTGCCTGAAAAGCAAACACGGTGCCTATTCTCTTGCCTGTATGACGAGAGTGCTAGCTTCCTGGAGGGGGCGGGGAGGGCACAAGCAGGGCACCTCTTAAATTGCCCCTGCAAAAACCATCAAAAATTGTCTAGAGGTGCCTGTACAAGGCTGTTATCTGTGTGGCTGGCCTTGAGGCTGGCCTTGGAGCAGTTCTCAAGAGTCTGTTTAAACTCCTGCGGTTGGGCATACAATTTAAAAAATACATAAGTTTTTGCCTTTCAGAAAAGCTCCAAATTAATAATCTACATACAAACTCTATTCAGCAAGATCTATTGATAATTCTTCATTCTGACACTGACTTAATCAGGAAATCATATGTGCCCAGGAATGCACATTATTTGGGATGGAAAGACATCCTTCAGAGCTCATCCCTTAGACCCTCATCTATCAGTATTATTATTTAAATACTTTACAAAAAGTAAAAAAAGGAATGAAGAACCCGAGCAGTTTCTCTGTCCCTCAAGGATACCCATTTGGAGATAAAGTGAGCAATGCTTCAACAATATGTTTTTTTCCCACAATATGAGCCTTTTTCTCATGATGGTGATGAGAAGACCTGACTGAGGTGATGGGGATGGTTATATAAGGTCTCATGAAAACATTTACTGGGGGAATCACCGCCTCCCAGAAATTTGCTCTCTGAACAGACTGGGGTGACAAGTGGTGGGTGCAGAAGCGCAGGCCGAGGAGTGCGAAGGGGTCACACAACACGGCAGTGCAGCGCCCGAAGCACAGCCCACTTCTGTCAACCCCGTAACTCTTTTCCTGGGCATTTGACCAGGCTGC
Organism: Apteryx rowi; assembly: GCF_003343035.1. NCBI lineage: Eukaryota > Metazoa > Chordata > Aves > Apterygiformes > Apterygidae > Apteryx > Apteryx rowi. The sequence goes on along the minus strand of NW_020450430.1, from coordinate 425,771 downwards.
TCAGTGTCAAATCTGTCTTTGAAAGTCGATAGCTTCATGCTATTTTGGAGCAGAGTGCAAAGGAAAAAAGTTCTGAATTCGAGGACGGGCAAGGGAGAGCGTCTTGCCAGGACTTGCCATCATCGCGCACAGTAGGAAGCTATGAAGGGGAAAGACAGCTTCTAACTTTTAGTGTTAAAGGGAACAAATGTGTCTTAAATTCCTGTGGTTTTACATGAGAACTGTCCCTGATGGAACCAGGCTCTCACATCTCTCACAAGTTCCATCTACTTGATTTTCTCTCTTTTTTTTTTTTTCTTGGACAGTTTTACAGTACTGGAATGTGAATGGGTCTCTACATACTCCTCCAAAAGGCCTATTAATTTACTCAGTAGATCTGCACCTTGTATAGGGCATTTTTTTTGTCTTAGAGGGGAGAAGTATTTTTCCTCAGACAGAACCCGTATTTATTGAATGGCGGTATTCAGAAACAGACTGGAATATGGAACAAAATACCTGTTACAGGCAGCATTTCAGATAATTTGGTTCTGTAACAAACACAAAGCTCTTTTGGGGGTAAGAACGCTTCTGAAGAGGGCATTTACAATGCTAAGGGCCCTTTCACCAGATGTTTCCTATTTCAGGTTGGAAGTCATAATTTCCACAGTGAATCTTATAGGAGCTTTTTCATTAATAAAACTATATTGTTTGCAAAGAAATAAGTGATATTTCAAACTCAAAAAAAAAAAAAACTCTTAAGAAATGAGAAGTACAAAGAAATGTTGTACAGGCCTAGACTTGTGAACCTGGGGTGCAAAATAAAAACAAAAAATTGTTTATTTCTCTTTTGGAAGCTGTCCAAAAGTAAGACACAAAGCCCACATTTTGGGAATGAAATCCACCGTAAAGGGCTGCTTGAGGAGGTCCAAACACTTTCAAGCAAGCTACAGCCACCCTTGTAAAAACGCTGATTTATTTAACGTTTGCCTGGCGGGTTTCTAACGCGTGGAGCGAGCGGGCGCCGAGGCCGGCGGCGGTGCCGCGGAGAGGCCGCGGGGGGGGCGGGGCACAGCCCGCCGCAGGCCGCTTCCCGCCCTAGCAACGGTCGCTGCGGCGCGGGGGAAGGGGCGGGGCTCGGCGCTGGGCGGAGCCGCGCTCCCCGTCGCCGGCCTACAACGCCCATGATGCCCCGCGGGGGCCGGCCGTACGTGACGCGGCGGGAGGGGAAGGGGAGGGGGAGGAGGGGGTCCGTCTCTCCCCTGCCGTGTCCCCTTTTCTCGGCTCGGCGGGCGCCATGTTGGTTTGAGCCGAAGATGACAGGGGGCGGCTGCGGGCGAGGATCGCGCTGAGGCCCGGCACCTGCGGCTCGCGGCGGGGCGAGGAAGCGCGGCCAGCGCGGCTCTTGGGGGAGGGGGCGCCGCTCCGCGCCGCGCCGCGGAGGCAGCCCGGGAGCCGCCGGAGGAGGAGGCGGGGGAGGGAGGGCTGAGGCGGCGGCGGCGATGCGAGCGGCGAGCTGAGGGTGCTGGAGGCGGCCGCCGCTGGAAGCCCCCGGCCCTGCCGCGCCGCGGTGCCGGAGCGCCGCGGGGGAGGGCACTCGCCTCCGTCCTGCCCTCGCGCAGCCGCCGCTCCGGGGCAGGGGCAGCGCCAGACCCTGTTGGATGTCGCGCACCGCCTAGGGGGGTCTGAGAGCCGCCGCCGCCCCCGGCGCCCCCCCGACCCCCGCGGGCAGCCGCGCCAGCCGCCGGCCGCGCCGGGCAGCGCGGTGCTGCCCTCCCGGGTCGCCCGTTGTTAATGAGGAGGTGACTCGGACGCACCATTATCCCGTGAATCATCCCGGCGTTATTTGTCTAGGCTGGGAAGGAAGGAAGGAAGAGGGAGAGGGGGGGAAAAGCCCGCACACGGTTCATGTCACTCCGTAGTCTCTCCTGGTCTACCTGGCACCGCTGGTGCTGCTGCTCCTGCTGCTGACAAGTATCTGCTGCCATCTCTGGTCTCCTGGTGGTTCCCCCGAAACAGCCTGCACACCGGCTTCTCTTGGATATCTTTTTTCCTCGGCAACCGACAGCCTTCCCCACTGCATCTCAGGCACTTTATTAATGAGAGACGTGGAACTCGCTGCCTCCAAAATACACGCCGATTTTTGTTCTCGAAGATCTTCTGTGGGGTGTGCTTGGTGCTCCTCTTTTCTTTGATTTTCTTTCTTTTTTTTTTTTTTTAAAGTTGTTCTAAGGCATTAGGGTAGCATCAAGATGTCCAGCAGTGTTCCAGCTGATATGGTAAGTCTTATTTCACATTTAATACTATTGTTATGTAATAACACTTATTTAGCTCTGTTTTGGCAGAGAAGATGGAAAGAAGAGGGATGTAGGGCAAAAAAAAATATCTCGGTTACGGATTTAAGGAACAAAAAGTTCGCAGTTAAACCCCCTGATAGATGCTGGTTCTGCTCTGATTTTTGGTAATGGAATGTAAAGCTGCAGTGCCGTCTTCTATGTAACAGGGCAACTGTGAATGTCGCCTTTTCTCTTTTACCTTTGGCAGTTAATATCTGACTGCTCTTGCTTATTTTGTGTAACTGTGGTATTTAACCCTGTCAAGCATTTTTGAGGGAAGAGAAATACTGAGTAGAGCATTCAGAACTATTTATTCAAGCCATTTCTTTTCTTTCTAATCCAGCTGAAATTTAGTCTTAACCTTCTTCCTTTTCTTCTCTCCAACTTCCCTTGTTTCTTACTGACACTTTGTCTTCTAATGTTGATGGGAAGTTAATCCCTTCACTTGATGCCGGGTCAAGAGCGAGAAAGAAATTCTCTTGCACTTATTTACATAGTAAGATCCTTTGTGCACTAGCTGCAATCTGGACATTTTTCAAGGGCAGTCCTTGTACTTCTTATGGCGGACTGTACTTCAGCCTGTATTGGATACTCAGCTCAGTGCGTTTAAACTAGAAAGGTAGAGCTGGGCATGGGGAGAGAGGAGAGAGAATGAATCAGGTCTGCTCCAGGTCTGCTAGTTAATATTTCTGTTCATCAGGACTTTCTTGATTTGTGTGTATTTCCATAAATCACTCAATGAAAAAGAGTTGTGGCTGTGCTTTTTTGATAATTACCTCTTTTTTTTTTTCTTACAACTAAAGATTTATGTCCGTGTTTAAAGATGATATTTTGTCTAGCAGCAGCAGGCTTGTCCATGGCTTTTTCTCTCGGGATGCGATTACATCTTCTGATTATAACCTGCTACAGTTATGTAAAAACTGAATAGCCCTTGTTTCAGCCATGGATATACAAGTAATGGTGCATATGTATGACAATTAGGCTATTGAAATAATGGTATCATTTAGATGCCTACTTTCATTGTTTCTTTTACAGCTTTCTACTGCAGACAAAATGACTGAATTCTGACAAAAAAGCACAAACACAAGATACAGATGTTGACCAAACAGTTTTAAACTTACAGGTTTTTGTCTTTCTCAAACACTATAAATATATTTTGCCCTCTGGAAGGGGAGGAGGATGAGGAAACTGTTGCCTCTAAATCCTTTAAACTGTAATTTTCAAATACAGTTTTATGTAGAATATGTTTCTTTTCAAAATCTCCTTGATCATAATACTCTGAACCCCTTTCTCGCTTTCACATGCCATTCTTTCATTATATCACAGAAAACCTTTGCCCATCTGTGGAGGGTTAGATGCAAATCTCTTGGTACTGCTGTTTAAATTGCCTGGAGGAGTCCCTTGACTGTGACATGAAGCACTGCTCTTTCCTCTTACCCTGGGCTGAGTGCGCTGCCACCTCCACAGTGCTTCTAGATCTTGCCTGCCTGGGAGTCATGGTGCTGCCACTGCACTTGTAATGTTTGAAGACTCCATTTTATAACAACATACAAATTTAAAGATAGAAATAAAATATGATTTTATCTGTTAAAACCATTTGTTTCAGTTATGATGTAATCAGGATGCTGCTGGCAGGCATATCTAGGCCTACAGATGCTCTATACCTTCAAATCAGGAAGAAGCTTGTTATACATAGTGATGTTTAATTTTTGAGTCATTACAAAAACATTTGAATGAGGATGTTACAAATCTCAGTATAAGTTAAGAGAATGGATAGACTTATTTTTGTCTGTCTTAGGATGATTTTGATTTGTTTCAGTATTATTAGATGCTGTTTCCCTCTGAAAGTTTGAAGTGTGTTTAGAAACTCAAATTATTAAATAAGGGTTAATTTCTGGAAAGAACACTTGAAAACTCATTTTTGGATCTCCTTTTATCACCATCCTCCCTATTTCAAAGGAGTTTGTTGAGGAAGGAAAATGGGATTGTTATTTGATTGCTCTTTAAAGGGAGCCACTTACCAGGCTGTCACTTTGTTTATATATGTTTTTATTTACTGTAGGATTTTAGAGTTTGCATTTCTCTTATCCACCCACTCTCTAATTTGCATTTACAAAAAAAATCATTTCTCATTCTGTAGGAGTTGGCAGCAGTGTGATTGGGTGTAATATTACGAAGGCTTCATCACATTTGTTAACTCTGCTATGAATTACTAAAGTATTATAATAATTAGGTTTCAAGCTGTTTTGTCAGATTCATGAAATAAACTCTAATAATAATAATAAAAATATTGTAACTGATGCTTCTTAAAATGTGGTAATCTGCAGTGGGTTTTCCTGTCCTTCCTTTGAATTAGCAAGGACCTACAGTACATGAATTCCCATAGTAAGTTATCAGATCTTCAGTTAGTTTTATACTTGCAGGTTGGCAAAATTTGAACAAGCATATTTAGCTGACTTTTTTCCAGAAATACAGCAGACTTAACCAGCTAACTATTTCAACATCACTTCTTAATTATTTAACATAGTACTTTATCATTTGCATTCCACTAGTAAACTGGATGGTGACACACCACATTCCGAGCATTATAAGTTTGTGGTGCATTATTGCTTAGCAGTACATGCTACTTAAAGGTTAAAACTCCACTTCTGGAATGAAACCTGCTAATATTGACCTCTGTACTTGTGTAGTTTCACTAACTTAATTACGACTAGACATGTATGGAGCAGTTTTTGGAAGTGACACTGCATATCTACTGCCTAATTTTGCTTATTTTTTCACATAAATACTGGTATTTGTGGTGATAACAGAGAGCATCTCTGATAAATTATCTGATGAAATTATTCAAAGTAATCAGTTTTGCCGTTCAGGAGTAGCTAGAATTTGACTGTGAATAACAGTGGATCTGTTTGCAAGTCGTATTTCTTTAGTAATAATAAAAAGGCACTAGGTGGTTTTACAGACTTGTGAAGTTAATCACACTTTTTTTAAGTTGACCAAATGAAAATGGTTTGCTGTTCGTTTAAAAACTGTAGCTGACCATTTCAGCCCAAGCTATAAAAAAATAAGCTCACTCCAGAAGTTATTATTCAATTGAATAATCTCCTTTATTTCAGTGGAGTTATCACAAGAATCTGGAAAGTTGAGTCTCTATATTCTGTGTTCTTATGATACTTCTCATTACAAATATAACTCTTCAGGGTTCCTATAAGTTCACAGTAAGGGGCCTGTATGACTGAAAAGTGAGTATTATGTTGTCTGCAGTTTAGATCTTTCCTGTATCAGTGAATTTTATTTAGGCACAAAAAGGCTCTGCCAGGCCTTTCTTCCTTGGATAGTTCTTTGCATGTCCTCTAGGATATAAAGTCTCATTCTTCTTGTGTTACTGTTCAAGAGTGATGCTTTTGGCGCACACTTTTTTTTTTTGTGGCATTAGATAAACAACACTCAAAGCTAGTAATTAATTGAAGGTTTTCCATTTTATTACGTACACCTATTGAATCCCTGTGCTGAACTTAAGAGAGGTAGGTAGTGTGTGAGAGACTATTTTGAATAAAACTGAAATGGCAAGTTTTGTGCTACACATAAGCAGACAAGAGAGGTTGGCGTTCATAGCCTAAAACACTTACATATAAGGACAGTGTTAAGAGGGTAATAAAAGGAGAAGAATAAAAAAAAAATCCACACCTCAGTTAATATCTTACTAGTGTCAGTGCTTAGTGAAATTGTATATATGCATGTTCTTTTTTAGGAGGTTTAATGTAGAATAGTGATGAATAGCCTAACATAATAGGGACCATTTTTTAGTGCATTTTAAAGTGGACTAACAGGAGAAAAGGTTGGAGATGTACCTGATGCCACATCACTAGGGGAATCTTGGCATCCAGGGATAAGGTTCAGACAAGAGGAAATCAAAGGAGAAGATAGTTGTATGGCAGCTGAGTTTTTCTTCTTCTTTTTTTTTTTTTTATCCATCTCAGTCTAAACAATTCTTTCATTTAGAATAACAAGCACAGTATCATTATAATGCATTTGGAATACAGAAACAAAATACTTTGACTCATAGTAGTTTAACTCATAGGAACAAAATGTAAGAAATCATGCATCTTTTCTCCTATTGTAGCTGCTTTTCCTTTTGCCTTCAGTAGATATTTTTTGTTTGTTTTGAAAATTATTATATCCCAAGTTGTTTTGTGCATGTAGTCATAAAGAACTTAAGGGACTGACTTTATTATAAAGGTCTAATTACTTCTGTCTCCAGCCTCCCCCCCCCTCCAGTTTTTGAAGTTTTAATTTATTACATTGTAAGATAGAAAAACACGATAAAATGTTTTTATCTTGATATTTTTCCTTCCCTTTCCTGTTTTTTACCATTGTTTGTTGATTGTAAGAGATAGGAGTATCACTTTCTCTGTTGTCCTTGGTGTTCTTCCCCTTTTCTCCCCTTTTTGGAGAAAGAATTAGTGGGATCTCTATTGGAAAGAAGAGCTTGAAGAAGATCATTCCTGACTCCCTATGTATCAAACCACTTTGGTAGCATATTGCAGTTTTTCTTATAATGAGATGAAGAACCTCCTTATCTGTTGTCTGCAGCAGTGGCCAGAGACACACTTGTCAAAGCTGATGTCATATATGTGTATTTTGGGTATCCTTCAACATAATTTATATTTACTATCCTTCCTTTTTCTCCCACAGATTAAAACAAAAAAATCTTACCTATATATCTAACCAAAAATAAATCATTGTAGTAATGACTGGCATTTGTATGTGGGATGCTGTAATGTAATAAGATGAAGTTCCCCAGCATCCTGACATATTGAACATATTCTGAAACAATGTTTATATGTCCTTCACTTCATTTTCTTCAGGGATGAGCAACTGTAACTTGTGGATGAGATAATGATTGATATTTATGCTGGGCCTTGGTGTAGCACTGTGCTTCAGAGAATTTACATTGCCAGCTTCTGCTTCTGTTCTTAGTTTTTTTGTTAACTGAATTTGTTTCTCTCCACTTCTGTTGTCCAATTCCATGCAATACTGGAGGGAATGTGCACTGAAGGACATCTAACTCCTCCCTTGTTGGGAATGCTGGGAAGCCAGCAGTAGTTACTGACAGGTTCCAGCAGAACTGAGAAATAAAAAAACCCCAAATGCTGAATATCTGTCTGTAGCAAAGTGGCAACCTCTACAGTAGGAACACTGAATTTTGCATGTGTAATCCTGGCAGTTCAGTCAGGACCTGAATAGGGACAAGCTGCAGCTCTCAAAGGTGTGGAATTGGGGCCAAATTCAGGTGCAGGTAATCTGTATTTCACCTAGGAGCTCGTGACTGGTGTTCTTCCATGTCTAAACTTATGTTCTCTTCCCCCGTGAGCATTTTATTTTAGGTCATTCAAGGCCCATAGCTCTCTTCCTTGATTTGGCTTAAAGCTGTAGTAGAAAATTAGGCTGTCTGATGAATGTGGGCCTTCTGGAAGACTTGGTAAGCAATGCTTTAAAGATACTGTAATCAAAATGACTAAGGACAGGTTTTCTGTTCTTAACTGTAAGTTCTTTCTGAGGATGAGGTCTGTAAATGTTGAAAGCTGTGGTCGTGGTATATATAATGAGAGGGAAATATTTGTTTATGTTTCTGGTGACTCAGCTTTGTCTATTTCTGAGTAAAACTCAGAATGTAAACTTTTGGTGATGTCCCTATATAAGTTTATACAATACTGAGCAGAATGGAGAGCTCAATTCTGACTCAGCCAGTGAGTGCTACTCTAGTTTGCAGGAATCCAGAAATATCTGGAATGTGACTAATCATTCCTGTGGTTTTATGTGGAAGAGATATTACAGCTTATTTTCAGTCTTTTCTTTGCACAGTACTGGATCCACTAACTTGCTTATTTCTCATTTTAACTATAGTGAAAAGCAGAGCTGCTGATCAATACACTTTTCAATGTTAAGTGTTTTGTTTTTGTTTTTTTGAGCAATTAATTGAGCCTACTGAAGTAGCAAGCCTTCCCTGCTGCAATTTTGCTTGCATAAAGTTTAATTTACTAATTATTAAAAGGCTATGACTGAGTGCAATGCTTTCATTTCAGAAGCTATTGAAAATTAGAGTGTCAATGAAAGATTTTAATATCACTTTTCTTATGGAAAATCTAACCTCTAAGCCCCTAGCACTTCATCAATTTCAGCTTAATTTAGAGATCTGTCTTTTGAAATTCAGTTATTGTTAAAAATTACCCTATAACTCTACTAGAAAGACCGCCTTTAATTTTTGCTAGCTTCTGGGATGCGTACGTCGCAAAACACCTTAAAGCAATAACTGGAACATTTTTTGTTGGGTATACCTCCAGACAAATTTAAATTCACAGATGTACCACTAACTGTTACAAGCAATGATAATTAAGAAATACTGATGGAAGAAAAGAATGAAGAATCAACACCCTGCAAGAATTGTGATTTTTTTTTAAGTTGCCGATACATGAGTTGAGGTTTTGCAAATAGCTTTATGCTCTTCAATACTGTGGAGTGGTTTTTAGGGTTTTTTTTTTTTTTTTTACTATGTGAAAAAAATTTGTTTAAAAAAAAAGTCACTAAACAGGTTTTCTAAGAATGTAGAAAAAATATTCAGGAAGTCTGTTTTTCTTTAAGAGCACCTTTTAAAGAAAAAGTTAAGACCTCAAGTAGGTCTCTTGGGCCTCAGAAGTATGGTTCTGCAGAAATACTTTAATATTGTTGCATCTGAGTGCTCTTAAGTATATATGGAAATTGGTGCATTTTTCAGTCACTAATCAGGACTGTGTTTAGCTCCTTGACAGAGGATAAATCCGTCGCTGCTTGTAAACCATCCACACCGAAGGCCTTCTCTCAATTTGCAGTAAGACTCTGCAAGTATGTTGAAATTTGATTAAAAATGTAGTGTATATTTTCAGCAAATTGATACTTGGTGTAATTAGGCAGTTTAAAATAAAGATTTGGCAGGTTGCACAGTTGTGACGCTGCCATCAGTGTCGTCAATTTTTTTTTTCTAATTTTGGTAAACAAATCTGCTGAAAATAACTTGCCAATAACAGGACCACAGTTGTGTGTGTGTGTGTGTGTGTATATATATATATATATTTTACTTAAAGTTATGTGGGACTGTCAGTTTAGAACTAAATGGAAAGTTTGTGGCAGAGCTTAGTTGCGATCTTATTCCATAATACTGTTGTTATGGTGACAGAAACAAGTAAGAAAGTGCTTAAGTTTTATGTATCCTATATAAACTAACCAAGAAAAAACATGGATTCTGTCTAGGAGTTTGACAATATTTGTTCCACTTCCCTACCAAAAAACAAATCTATGCCTTAGTGGGGCAGAGGTACCAAATGGTACTTCATGTTCAACAACATAGGGTCATACTTTAGAAATGTTTGTGTTCTGTGTCTACCTACTGTGCTGGTTTCAGTTTCTGTTGAGAGCTGCCACAGATTACTGTTCAGGCGAATCTAATTTATGTCAATGGCCTGGACTGCTACTGAGAAACAAAGGTGGTCTTATCCTGGAGAGCCCTTCAGCTGCAGCTGAGGACCTGGGTTTTAATCTGTGCATCTATTGGCAATTTTTATGGGAATGAATACTTAACTCCTTTTTCTTTTTTGGGGGGTTGGGGGGGGTGTCCTGAGCTCTTGTGGAAGCTTTTCTATGATCTTCATTATGCAATATTCGTTTTTGCATGTTGCATAAGAAATTCTTTTGACAAAAGTGTAGCACCAATCTCAAAGTAAACACGAGGAAACTAAATGTGTTTTTCCTTTAGAGATTGAAATGAACAATGTGTTTCATCTCAAAAATATTCATACTTCAAAGTCATGTATTGTAGCATTGGTTAGTAGTATCTCCTTGGTGGAGTTCTGATACAGTAATGCTTTGTGGTCTAGCAGAAATCCACATCACTGTAATCTGTTTCTGATACTTAACATATATTCTGGATGGTACTACTTAAACTGTCTCAGGAATCTGACATATGTTTTTAATGCAGAGAAATACTGGAATAGTGATAAAATAGTGAAGTTCAGTGTTAATCAAGTCTTTCATAGTTGGGGGTATAAATTCAAGATTTTTTTTTAAGGTTGATTAGTGCCAATGTATATGTGAATATATGTGGCATATGCCAGTAAGCCTAAGGAAAGTTATTTTATAATATAAAATTATTATTTTAAAATAGTAGTCCTCTTCACTATTTCTTTTAAGATTAAATACTACACAACGTTCTTTAGATATGCTTAGCATGTTCTGCATACTATAAGCCATTGACTAGAAGCCCATGTACGTTTTTAAAGCTTAAAATACCTAGTTGCAGTATCTTTTATTATTATTATTGAATTCTTATTTGTATGAGCAGTATCATGAACATCAAAATAAACTTAACTCTTAGAATAGTATTCTGTGGTGGTAGCTGATATACTACACATTACTTAGAGCATATCAGATCTGAATATTTATATCATTTTGGCTGTGAATGAGTATACTTTAAATTTTTAATCTGTACAAATGACTTGTACAATCTTAACAGTTCTAAGGTATAATAATGAAAGCCTAGCTTTCATTTGTGAAACAGGATTATTGATCGTCAATGGAAAAACTTTATTGCACTTGCGTGTTTTAGTGGTTTATATTTTGTACACTTTATAGCTATTTGGCAGCAAACCCCAAACTTTCAGAAAGCTTTATCAAAATTTTTTAATGAAGGGGGAATCTATTTGCTAAGCCCTTATGATTCAGTAATAATCAAAATAACGTAAAATCACACAGATTAGTAACTTTTAATAGATGCATTACAGCATATAAGTGGTGATGAAGATGTAAATATTACTGTATATTTATAAGAATAATTAAAAAGCTTTTCTCTGAACAGAGTGGTGTGCTTTCCATTATAAGGTCTTCTGAAGTTTTCCCTTTCTGTGTTTTTCTGAATTTTAACTGCTGGACTGCCACTTCCTGTATTAGGCAGGATTAGCTGTGGCTAGGCATCATGTGTATGCTGTAGCTGCCCCCCATGCATTGCTCAGCATGGTACTGCTCCAGATAAATCCATGCCTGAGGTCTGCCTCATGCTGGTTAGTGTGGTTAGAACATCTGAATTAGTGGTTTAGCCATTTTTGAGATCAGTTAAGGAGATATGTTACTTTCCCTGTTATACAAATGTGAGTCACTCTAGTTTCACTGTATCTTCAGTCAGCAACTCCATATTCATAAGGTGGGGTTTGTCAGGCACATACCCTTCAGCTGTAAAAATTTTAAGGATTGTTTGACTTGAATATTCAAGAATTTTGTACCAAAAATTAGTGTAATATGTATTCTTTATTCCATAGATTTCCAAGAAAGGCTATTTTAAAGACTACATTTATGCTTTAGAGATGTGATAAATATTTGATAAGTTTCAACCTTATACTAATTCATTTTAAATGTGAAGTGTAAAATTGGGGAAACTTTTTTTTTTCCTCCAAAAATTCAAAAAAAGACTGGTGAGTATTTCTATTGACCTAGGCACAAGAGTGAAGTTTTAAGATACAATGTATCAGGCACTGGGACAGAGAAAACAGCTTGTTATTGAGAAATTTGACTTACGTCTTGTGAATCTCATTTTCATCACTAATGTTAAAATGACTAGGAGCTTTTATTAAAGAGAAACTGCAACTGTGTCTGATTTCTGACTACTTAGCGCCTCTGGCCAATATAGTTTCATAAGAATCTGGACTTCATATGAATTTGGAAATGTGGATTTTTATTTTTTTTTAATTGCATATTTTTAAAGTTATTTGGAAGTTTAAAATATTTGTTGTAGTAGGGGAAACCAGTAAACTGTAAGTGTGACTGTGATGTGTGGTCCAGTGAAGATAGTGGGGATATTTGCAAAATTGTTTTAGCTTGGAGATGATGGTCCCCTTTAAACTGTTTTCCTCTCACTAAGAAAGGGGCCCTCTAGAAGGTGGTTCAGAGCAAGAGTGTAGGTGCTTTGAATACGGTAGAAGAGGAGAATGCTTGTCTGGTGGTGTGCTGTAACACTTCTTTGCAGGCAATGATCTAAAAAAATCTGCTTTGCTCAACTTCGTTGTAAAAAGGAAGGCTGAAGCACATAGTTATGCAATACATTGTCTCCACTCACCTCTTTAGGGTGATGGGACTTTTAAACTTTTTCCTACCTGCCACTTTTCATGCTGAGCCCAAGTTGCTGTGTGTCTGTCTCTTCAACTTTGGGGATAGCCAGGGAAATCCCGGCAGAGGGCTATTGCACAGCTGCAGAAAACTTCCTGTTCCAGTATATTGTGATGCTGAGCTTGTTGCTAGTGTAAATGCTGTCTGCACTTAGGACTCAGAAAGATTTTAACATGGAGTATAAAGCTTTGCTAGGGATGGACCCTGCTATTCCCAAGGTAAGAGCCACACCTACATCTTTCTCTCAACTGACTGTAAAGAGTGGGGCAAAGAAACTCGCACTTCTAAGCTGAGGTTGTCTTTTTCAGTACCCTTTTGTGTTTCTTGAGCAAATAGTTTATCACGTGCCTTTTGTCAGTGTGAACATAGAGTATGTGCTATGGCACTGTTTATAACACATATGGAAAACTAACATTAAGAGGACACGGTTCCACTTGTAAAATGAGGTACAGAAACATTCAGAAATACCAGAATCAATAACAATGTTCATTTACCCTATTTTGTTTATGTATAATAGTTGCTTCTTCCAGTATCATATGCTTTTGCCCCTCACAGGATCTGTTCCTTATTCAGCACCTAGTCATTGTTCAAAGACTGGATCGGTGCCTTTTCACACTACTCAGACCTTTCTTGGAAGAAAAGTCTAATTCCCCTTGAGCCTTCCTGTGACACTGGTATTTCATAAAAATCCATTTATTTTTCAAAGATCTGTTAGAGAAGAGGTTATTGTTTATCCAAAATTATGAATATTGTACAATGTAATTTCTCTGATTCATAGCAAATATCTTCTATACAAGGTAACTGTGTAGTAGAGTTGCAGATGATGAAAGCTTGATGTTTCCAAACTGTAATCAGAGAGAAAAGAAATCAGATAAAACTTCTTGATTTTTTTTTTTGATGGAGCTGTATATTCTAGAAAAAAAATTTGTTGGCATTTCTCTGGACAGCTCCACTCAGCACCATCTTTAATACTTTTCAGTCCTGTTTGTTCACAGAAGTTTTATTCCATGCTTGTACTAACATTTCAATTAAGCTAGCATACTCTTTTGCTGATTTTAGGTTTATTCCAGAAGACCTGTTGTGGACAAAGAGTGAATTAAAATGATGCAAGAATCGAGAAAATATTTATATGTTAATAGATGCTCCCAAGAAAATTTGGAGAAATATTGTAACTATATTTATTAACAAGTTGTAAAAAGCAAGTTTTGGGGCTAATGCTTTCCTTTCTTTTCATACCATCTTTGTGGCAGTGTTATGTTAGTATTTCTTGCAGCTCTTGTTACTGGTTGAGAATCACACAGTTTTGCTGAAGTATTTTTATCTTTCAAAGAAACTGAAATTTTGAGCACTTTCATATCAAATATTACCTAATTTACCTATCAATTTTCATGTTCCTGCTTTTTGAGTAGCATGCTATCAATTCAAATCTGAAGCAGTGTTAAGGAAAAATAAAAATAAATGCACAGCACTTTCCTGCATTCAAGAATTTGGGGGGGGGGGTTGTTTTATTCTTAAATTACTTCTTTGCTTCTTTGGAATTCTGTGGGTTTTTTTTTTTGTTTTTTGTTTTTTTTAGAAAAGGAAAAGTAGGAAAGACAGTTTGCCCTATTGATGGAGCACAGAACAATTAACAGTCAGTGCTTTTATCTGCAACTGTGCTGTTTGGTGCTTGCTCACTTTTTTAGCTGAGTTTGAAGTTTACCAAAGTGACTAATTAAGAGTGCTGACTAATGCCAGATAAGGCAGAGCAAAGGTAAATAGTTTCCTGCCTTTAATAGTTGATTCTGCTGCTACATATCAGTCTGAATTTACTTTAAAAAAAAAAAAAAAAAAAKTTCTTCTTTGTTCTTGTCTTCTCCAAAACAGAAGAAAAAAAAGCTGCTTTTTTTTTTTCCTTTTTTTACCCCCCTATTGTTCTCAGCATATTGAGATGAAGCTATAGGCAGGAGGGGAAAGAAATGGTTTTGGGAATCATATAGGTTTTTGGCCTTTTCTGCCTCTTAGCAGAGTTTTAAAGTTTTTCTTTTACTAGATGTTGTTTTGCAGAAGATGGAAGACCTAGATTATGTTTGAATGAACCCAGAGTTTTCTGCAGTTTTTTTATATCAAACAATTTTTCTTGTAAAACCAGATTGCAACATGTTCCAAAAATGTGGTACAGTTTTCGGGAAGAGCTATAACTATTTATTGCAGGAGATTGAAAATTCATATATAGAAGGCACTTAATCAGAATCTTAAAATACTATAGTCTTGTATTTTTGTTCTGTCTTTAACTTTGGTATAAAGGCAGAAATTTTATTGTTGTTTGTTGGTACTCTATTAGAAGCTATATTGGCTACATTTGGAGTGTCCGCAGAGCTGTTGGGATCAGGAGGAGAAAATCTTTTGAACTGTGTCAAAACAGTTCTGGTTGGGTTGCTGGGGAAGATGGCATTCATTTTCAGTTATAGGCAGTTTGTAGCAGTTTGAAGGATGGGTGGTGGTAGCACCTGAAATGAGTACAAAGAGAAGTCAAGTGATGATTATGCCACCATCCAGTGACAAACATACAGGTGCTTCAGGCACTGAACACTATCACAGATACTGCTCACAGATAGCAGTATCAAAGGCTTCCGGCTTATTTATGAGCAGTAATTTGCTGTAGAAGCATGATGGGCAGCAAGAAACAGCCAAGAAAAGATAGAGCTGTAATTTTCTCTTACCATGCATAGGTTTGTACTCTTAGTAATTAAATTCCATTATGCCAAGTTCTTAACATGTCAGGTGATAACACAATTTTCTGATAAAGGACAAAGGTTTTTTCCACCCCTTCACCCCCACCAAACACAGACACACCCACCTAAATCAATCCCTTAGTTAATATTTTTAATTTCAGTCTTGGTGCTGAATGGAGATAAAAAAGCAATATGTGTTACTTTTTTGGGTTGAAAATGAGTGAGATATGTCCGCATAAGCGTAATCTCAACTTCAGCAAAAGTAGATCTGCTGCTGCCAAATCTAGGCTCTAAAGCAATAAGGCTCCAAGGACTTGGTTCAGTTGCCTAAACTTAGACATTTAGTGCCATTTCACACATCCTAAGGTGTTCAGGATATCCACAGAGAGCAGACAGCTGTGACACATGTCTTATGGGAGACCCACACCTTCCTCCAGAAGAGCAGCTGCAGCGTATGGGGAGGATACTCCACTAAAGTGAAGCACTAAAATAGCACTAGATGCCTAAGTTTAGGTAATTCTTTTGCTCTGTTAACTGTTTGGGGCTTTGTAAAGCTCCATTAGGGCACCTGTATTTGCAACATTTTCATATCCTTTGTTTGGTAGGTTGCCTTTTTCTGGCTTAAATTTATTAAGCAGTGCTTTAAAATCATTAAATTGTTTAATTTGTGGTAAATTACAATTCTACCGGTTTTGTTATTTCCTACAGAAAACTTTCATGTCTAAGGTTATGAACAGTGCAGTAGAACACAAGTTTACCTGTATTTTAAATTTCTCTTATTTTAGTATAGCAGAATTTCCCTTAATTAGAACAATTTGGAAACCTGAATAGTAACAGATGTACTACTATCTGTTCTGGTGAAGTAGCTACTGTGTAATTGCAGGTCTGTCAAACGTGATCCAGTCTGAGCTGTTACCCATGGTCTGTTGAAAATAGAAAAATATTAAAGTTGAGACACATCACAGTCACAGTGAGGTTAGAAGTAATTTAAGTTGTCAAACAAATGAAAATTTGTACACAGCTAGAAAATTTGTACACAACTAAATTAAATTTTGAGGATCATCTGAAGTCCTTGAAAAGTGTCTTATCCATCAACTTTGTAATTCATTGTATAAAATTTTACTTTAGTGGTCAATTCTAAACATTACACCAGAAATGCATTATGTTTTTAATGCGTAAGTGTGTAATTACTCTTGTGTACCAGGAAAGAAAAAAGTACTGTCTATTCAGATATGGTTTCTGATATTAGATCAAAAGAAGAAAGCTTACTAGTTGAAGCTTGACAGGTCTCTCTTGACATTGTCCTGAAATGTTTGCAAGATATTTTATATCTTCTGAGCAGAAATGAATTTAAGTAAGTTGAAAACTTATGCCTAAATAATTAAATAATGAAGATTATTTGGCATTAAATAAGGTATGAACACAGAGAAGTTTGTTGCTATCATCGCCCCAGTAAATTTTCTATTGTTATACTTGAAGTAAATTTCATTCCTATAATTTGAGAAATATATTTTATATTTTGGAGGGCAGCTTTTGATATTTGTATATTGTTGAAGGTTGAGTTAGGGTTTAAATAAAACTTTTTTCTATATTTCATATTGGTACTTTTGTTTTGGCCCAATTTAATGCCTGAAATTTTTTTTTTTTTTAATCTCGGTAGAAACCTAGTGATCATTAATACAACCTTCTAAGCATAAATTGTTGCAGTGTTTGTAGACAGAGGGAAACAATAGCCAAGCTACTTCATGTGCATCTTAAAAACTAAACATATTTTGTTTCCATATACTTCAAGGCTAACCTTTTGTCTTTGCATAAACTTTTCATATTTCTCTAGATTGAGAGTGGTGTTTGTGATTATGGAGAAATCTTTATATAGTACCTATCTAAATATAGTATTCATCCATATGACAAGACTAATCTCTGCCCTTGTGCTTCTGGCAGACCTCTCTTGGATGGCTAGATTTCATTACTGAGGGATCAATCAAAAATTTATGAAATAGAATTGATGTATCAGGAACCCTGGAAAAAATACTTGACCTAAAGAGTTAGAAGATATCTTCTATTATTTTTAAGTAGAAGGGCTGTATTCCATTGAAAGCTCTTGCATGCAGTATGGGTCGGAAGCATTGTTGTACATGCAGCTTTCTGTCTAGAAGGCTTAAGCAAAGAACTAGCAGCCAGCGAGTATATTTATTTGATTGCACACATTTTCTGCTGTTGCATATGTGGGCTTTTACGCTTTTTAATACAGCTTCTATTCGTGGATGAGAGTATCATGATTGTTGAATGTAGGCAGTTTATTCTAAAGACTTTTATTGTTCAAACTAAGCTGAAAATGATCTGTAGGATAAAGCTGTGACCTAGTTCCAAATTTCCCAGCTTTGGAGAGTATTGTTATTGTCAAATCTGTGCCTGTGTAATTCTCTGTTTAATTTTGTTTCTTCATCTTTAAAGACTGATTAATTATTTTTAGGTGAATAGTTAAAGATATGGGAATAGAATGTGCAAAATATTCTATTAAATGTTAATGTTTAGGGTTTCATTTTTGTGGGAAGAGAATTTATTGCCCAGCACAATGCATTAGAGAGGTCAGCCTATCTACTTTCCTCTGGCTCTTATTTAAGAATCATGCACTTTTGTAGAATCAATGTTGCCTACCTAAGTTTAATAATGTTTTCACTTCCCTGTCAACTATGGTCAAGGCTCTCTATAAATTAGTAAATAAAATAATAAACACTTAGCAAATACTATAGATGTGCTTGTTTTATTAAATTAAAATGAAGAATTACAATTAATTTCTGTGTTTTGCTTTGCTTTTAAACTTGAAAATGTACAGGATTATGCTACTTTTAATAACTGCTTGATTCCACGCTGAGCCTGACTTTCATGGCATTGAGCTTGATGGTAAGCATTCACAAGATTCACAGATTTTTTTGCAAGTTTACGAATAATTCCTAATACAAAAATGTTCTCTGAAAAAAGAGGTTTTCTGCCTACAGAGAATTTTTATATATGTATTTACTTATTGTCTAAGTTGTAAGATTTTTTTATTATTATTCCAAACTGGAAACTGGAAAACATTTTGTTTTAGAGATGCTGTTACACAGTATCTTCAAATAATGTGATATCTGTCACTCTCTCTGGCTAGTCAAGCAATGATAACTGATGGGGGGGGAAAAAAAAAACCCGGATATAAATGCCAGCAAGTTAAAAGCTACCAGAGACTGTGGCATTTGTAGTGTGAGATAGCATTGTGCTGGTCGACTTCTGGACTTGTCATTGTGGAGCTGCTGTGAGCTGCAACTTTTATCCTTCCAGAGCCTGGCTCCATGGCAAGAGCCCGCTGGGGCTGAGCCGGAGCGGGGCCTCCTGCGTGCCAGAGCCCTGTCTCTGGGGTATTTGCCTGTGAGGTAGGCATGGCTCTGAGAGCTGCAAGCCTTGCTTTTGGTATGTGGCCACTGAACAGGAGTTGTTTTGAATGAAAAACTTCAAGTTTAATTAATCAGTATTTTTCTTTGGAAAAGTAAAACTTCTTTAGAATTATTATGTTTTTCTTCCTGTTATTTTGTAGCAGAGCAGACAAGCAAAATGTTTTCTCTGATGATTGAAAAGGAATAATAGTGAAAACTTCTACCAGATTTGAGTGTGTTGCAAATTGAGTGAAGTTTTCAACATTAGAGGGGAAATAATAATTTCATGTGAAATTTTACCAGTTTAAAGCAGAAATGGCAGTAAAAACTTGGTCGAAGAACATTGTTGTGCCTGTCTTCCCTAAACTAGTTAGAGTTGCTATGCTTGTATAATGAAGTTCTGCTTCTGAAGTTCTGCCACTTAACTTGTTAATTGTTTGGATATTTAGTGTATATTTTTAAAAAGTACAGAATTCCTTCGTAAGCCCAGATTTTAGTAGTAGGTTTTTAAAAGTGTTTTTAGAAGGATGTAGGCTGTCAAGAAGTGTTTTTTTTCCAAAACAAAAATTAAGGTTATATTAGGCATTGGTGTAGCTAGCAGACCTTCTATGGAAACCACTTCAGTGGGATTTACAGGCACTTGTATGAGGTTTGTTTTCTGTTTTGAAGTGATTCTGTATCCTGTTAAATCGTCTGTCATAATTAGCGCTTCATAATTATATAGTTCTGTTTCAGGTGATAGCAAATAACTAGAATTTTACTTTGCACACCTTCAATTCATCAGGAAAAAATATAAAATATAAACTATTATGGTTAGTATCCTACAAGGTTTTGGCAAGTGTTGAGGAGTGGTGTGTTGTCAAGAGGCAGATTCCTTCATTTTTCCCTATGTGATATGAAAAGGTTAAGAAATGTTTTGTAAAGCAGTGGAAGAGAATTGTACTCATTACTTAAAACAAAGAAATCTCTCTCCCCCCAAACCCTGGTATATAAAACAAAGATGAGGGAATTCATCTTTTCTCCTTAAGAATCAGGTTTAGTGACATGGCATTACCTGCAGAGTTAATGCTAAGATGTGAAAGTAGATGGATGGAGTGTATATAGAAGCCAGCTTGGCGGAGAACTGAATGAGAGGAATTTTTTTTAATATGCAGTGCAATGCTAGGACATGCCTCATTGCGTTTTTGTTTGAGGCATAAGGAAAGTAACCCTAAAGCTTTATGTTTTTCTGAGCATGGAGGTTTTCTCTGTGCTGGTAGAAATGTGGACTTTGATACAATCTGTAGTAACATGGTGATTATCCTAAACATTAGTATATGTACAAAGATAAATGCTCAGGTTTGTTTCAGTTGAGAGATATCTGAAATTGTAGTAACTTGAAGGGCTATTTAAATATTGTACCTCTGTTATGTTAAAAATTTATTTCAGTGACGGAAGCAAAGACCAACTTCATAACCTGTGCCACCATCTGTTAAATACACCAAAAGCTTTTTTTTTCTGGATGGGGTTTAGCCAGCTATCCATTTTGCACTGTTGCCTAGACGGAGGCGTGCATTTAAGAATAACACAGTAGGCTTTCTGTTAGTTGACAAGAAAGCTTTTTTGTTTTGATCTGAGACTCCTTTAGTTTGTCTAATGCTTCCTTAAATTTAGTCTTTGGCTGAAGAATGTATTTGAAACCTTTCCTCTGTTGCACTCCTTTCCTCTAGTCTGTGCTTTCATCTTCTTCCACTTTGGTTTGGAGCCACTCCACGGAGAGCTCCACAGGGCGAGACATGTGCCTTCTCGCTGAACGCTCGGTAAGGCAAGGGGATGTATTTGCTAGCTGCAACCCAAAGTCCCTTCTAATCCTATTGACATCCAACCCAAGTAGCATTTAGTTAATCTGTCTGGCGTTCTCCTTTCTTTGTCTGACCCTGTGAGACGAGAGCGCTTTTTGTAACTTTATTTTAGATGAGCATTTCAAGATGGTAATGCAGATGTATAGTGTTTACTGAAATGATTTTTCTTTTTAAATGTTGTCTTTATGATAAATAAGACATATACTCAATAATGCTGTCAGGCTGAAACTGACAGATTTTAGTATTATGTTGTTATGTTCAATTGTAACATATATGGGCTGATTAGGCAAGGAAAAAAATTGGTATTTACAAAGACATGTAAGGAAAATTGTTGCAGGTCATTTAACCATTTTGTTCTGCTGTTCAGTTTGCAGCAAAATAAACTATTATTTAATCAGAAAAAATATTCAGGGAAAAGGTTTAGGACTGGAAACAGTCTCTTCACTGACTGCTATTTAGAATGTTGGCTTTATCTCTAAAAAAGTAATTTTCCTTCCATTCTTCTGACTTCCACAGGAGTTTCACATTTTTTATATTGTAAAATAATACTTGAGTGAAATCCAGCATAAACCTGTCGAAGAGATGCACAGTATTTCTTGATTTGGATTTCCATGAAACACATTGTGTACAGCTTCAGGTCATTCACAGTTAGAATGGCAAAGCTGCTTTTTATGGTCTCTCTGATCCATCGGGTTGAGACTGTAAAGTTGGGAAAGGATTTGGCTTCATTTCGTGTGGAAATTCTTTTTTTTTTTTTTTTTTTTTTTTTTTTTTTTTTTTTTTTTTTTTTTTTTTTTTTTTTTTTTACAGTTTTTTCCTCCTAGGATTCTGCCTGGCACCAGTTTTTTTTTTTTTTATTCTTCTTCACAAAGTTAGCAAGAGGTGTGCACACCACTTAAAAGCATGAAACCTCTGAATTAAATGTCATGTAGGAATATTCTACTATATTCTTGTGCTGCCCAGCTCTATTTTCTGATATTCTCAGAAGAACAGCACTTTGTGTTGGTGCAGCTTGATGCAGTACCCTTTTGCTGGGGCTCCAGAGATAAGCACATGAAATGGGAACAAGAATTTGAAGCTATTGGATGGATGTGTTCTGTGGACATCTGTCATACTAATCAACCTATAGTATCAAAACACCTGAAATCGGTTGCTTTTCTTTTACTCCTGTTTCAGTAGAATAAACTGCACTCAAGGGAATTAATCACGTCCTGTGGGCTCTGCTGTTTGCACGTGGTTTGCTTTGGCTTAACTTTATTGGACCAGCTCGTCAGAGGCTTATCCTAGGAAGATTAAGGACCTCAAATCTTCCCTTTAAAAATCTTCTTTGCCCCAGCCTTTGTCTTCAAAGTCTCACTGGAAGCTTTGTAGCTAAAACCAGGGTATGTAACATAATTGCAAGACAGACCATTTATCTGTGTTCCTGGCAAATGGACAGCCAAACCAAGCACTTAATGCCTTCCTTCAAATGTTCTGATGAACCAGTGGGCAAAATTGCACTATGAACTCTTTTTTGGCAATTCAGTTTCTCTGTCTATTTTTCCATCTAGTCATTATACATAGGTCTGTAATACTTGCCTTCTGCCAGCCACGTTTCCACCACTTTCTTATAGTAGGATATAGTGATCATGCAGCCAAAAAGGGAATTGGTTAGTGAGTGGTTTGATGAAGAAGTAACTACCAAAAAATCTCCAAAACCTTTCCATATGTCCAGTTTAGAATTACTCATCCAGTGGTGTTATGTTCATTCGAACTGACTTCAGAAAATGGGAGAAAGCAGGACCGTCCCTTTCATCAGTAGCCTGCAGTTATGAAAGTTGCCATTATAGAGACATGGTGGGATAGCTCGCATGACTGGAGTGCTGTCATGGATGGCTACATGCTTTTTAGGAAAGACAGGCCAGGAAAGCGAGGTGGTGGAGTTGCTCTTTATGTGAGAGAGCAACTGGAATGTATTGAGCTGTGCCTAGGGGTGGATGAAGAGCGAGTCGAGAGCTTGTGGGTAAGGGTTAAAAGGCAGGCTAGCATGGGTGACACTGTTGTGGGTGTTTACTACAGGCCACCTGATCAGGAAGAGGAAGTCGATGAGG
>NW_020450430.1:376940-401121 GCF_003343035.1 Apteryx rowi | reverse complement strand
ACTGAAACACAGGAAGTTCCATCTGAACATGAGAAAAAACTTCTTCACTGTGAGGGTGCCAGAGCACTGGAACAGGTTGCCCAGAGAGGTTGTGGAGTCTCCTTCTCTGGAGATATTCAAAACACGCCTGGATGCAATCCTGTGCAATGTGCTCTAGGTGACCCTGCTTGAGCAGGGGGGTTGGACTAGATGATCTCCAGAGGTCCCTTCCAACCTCAGTGATTCTGTGTCTGTGTGTGATATGAAAATGCACTGTTCATAAAAAGACAAGTTAGTTACATGTTAGGTCGACACATGCTTACATTTATGTAACCCGCAATGCGCTGAGACAATACCAATCTCCCAGCAGGATAGTAACAATGAATATAGCTTAAAGGATTAGTTGCTTGTCAGATTGAGTAGGCAAAATAGAAGTAATCTTCTCATTTTTTTAATTTTGTAAATTGAATATTAATAATAAAAGACACATGACTATCTAAAGAGCCTTAATTTTAAAATAACTACTGCTGTTATTGTAAATTTCAGATGGAATTGAATAACTGACAACAGAATTAAGGAAATACATTTCTTTCATTTTTATATTTTTTTGTTGCAGTATTTACACATTTGAAGTAACAGTTCTTTCTCACATGCCTGATACAATAATTATCAGACATTTTTCTCCCTATTTGTACTGCTTTATGGGAAAAATCACAGAGGAACTTGAGAGATCCCCAGCAATATAAATCCTTTGGTCTGACAAAGACCATTACTAAACCATTGCCAGTACCATTAATAAAGATATAATAATGTTCGTGTGCAGTGTGTGTTGGGGGGGAGCATGCTGGAGGTATTTGTCTATTCCTATAAAATATTTTTTGTTCTTGTTTATCCCTTCAACTTATCAGTTGTACTAATGAGGTAATGGTATAAATTCTTCAGGTGGAATTCAAGATTTTCCCTTTTTGACTCTTTGAATCTCTTCCACTTTTAAAAAACTCAGTTTCTTTAAAAAAAAAAAAAAAACCCCTTTAATTTTCTCCTTTAGTTACAGCATGAAATATGCAATATGAAGGACACTGAGCCTTCTGTAATAATATAGTACTAATAGATGAGGAACATGAATTTTTATTAGTGATAGATTATAGTAATTTTTATTTAATGAAATTATGAGTTAGAAATAAGTCCATAAGTGATTAAATGATTTGAAATTCATAGCAAATAATGAATTTACATGTGCATAGGAATTTGAAGAGCTATCTGTGAGGATTTTTTTTCAAAACAACTTAGCATTCTTTGTTCCTGACTTCTCTTCATTAGCATATTTACCCTTTTCGGAGTTGTTTGTAGATGGAAAGTTGTTGATTGTATACATTCTTACTGAAAAATTGGCACAGCTGAAATGCCAAAAATATTGTCCATCTCATTTACTTATTTATGTGGTAGAAGGAAAGAGAAAATAAATTTATTTTTTGGGCTAAGAGGCACTTAGAAATAGCAAGACAGTTCAATCTAAAAATATATATGGCTAAATAGGGACAAGGGAAGAATTCTCCTAAAATGCAAAACAGCCTCTTGTATGTGTGAAATTTTAGAGATGGGTGGTTGATGAGACTTTATGAAGCAAAAACAATAGACAAAGAAAAGTTTGTTCTCTTTTTTTTGTTGTTCTTAACAGGAAAAAATACTTTAAAAATGAATGTATGATGTTATGTTCTCCCTTTCATCTTTTTGCTCAAAATTAACCTTTTGTTTCTTGCATGTGTATTAACCTGTGTATTGTGAATTCTTGTACTCTGTTTAAATTGCTTTTTTTGTTGTTTTTAACTTTCATTTTAAGCATTCAGGCTAATGAAAGAATAAATGGAAAGAGGAGAAAAAATAAACGCCATCAAAATATACTATTTGATCTGAATGGTGCTAAGATGATACTAAAAGAGGTACAAAAAAAGAGGGTGTAATTTGTGTTGAAGTTTTCTTCTAAAATGCCACATTGTTTTCAATGAATTTCTGAAAATAGATTTTTTTCAAGAGAGGTTTTCATATCTCTGAAAGGTGCATCCGGGTGGACTTTGGTAGTAATTTGCCAGAAGGAGGAAGATCTTTTGGAACAGAATTTTGCTATTTGCTTTCCACATGGAGGAGGAAAAGGGCATCAGTTAGTGATCCTGTCGCTAGCTGGGCAAACACTTGACTTGAGCTTTGCTGTTAGATACTGTGCTGTACATGCTTCACTTGGGTGTGCAGACTATCACTATACTTTGCCATTTCTCTATACCAAAGACACTTTTATTTGAATATCTGTTCCCTTGGACTTTTCCGTTTTTAAATTTACTGAAAATGATCTTTCTGAAGTGTGATAAAACATGACCAATGTTGTTAGTTTAAAATTGCAAGGCCAGGAACTTGGAACCTGTGCTTCTCACAAACAATGTCACAATAAATGTATAATACTTGCCTCTGTATTATATCAAGCAGTGTCATCCCTGCAGTATGGTGTAAAATTTCCCAGTAGTATTTTAACTTATTTAGTTCTTCAGTTTATAACTGCTTCTTTGTGCCCCTTTAGCTTTGTTTGTTGCTCTACAACTAAGTATAAACATGCAATGAGTGAATGAAGAAAAACACGTTTATAGTATTTATATGTCAGGGGAATATGAATGACTGTTTATAACTGTTGAATTCTTTTGATCCTTTCAGACTTGCAGAACAAAATTATCCATGCTTATTGCTCAAAGAAAAAATTTCAATACTGGAAATACAACTATAACATAAGAAGACCCCCAAAACAACTGTAAAGCTTTATAAACTCAATAAGATGTTTGGCTAATATTCTAGGAAGGTGAAGCTTCAGAAGATCTTCTTTTTAATGAAAATGGTTCTATATGTTTTCTCTTTAAATGTAAGCTATGAAGAAAGATCTAACAGCCACGAAGAGGAAAGTTCATGCAGGTTTCACAAATTTACAAAATGACCATTTAGTAATTTTAGGAATTACAGGAGGAAATAATACTTTAAAAAAAAGAAAAAAAGAAAGAAAAAAGAAAACAAAAAAAACCAAACCTCAAATCCCAAATGGTTTGCTGAACAGTTATTTGTTCCATGAAATGTTTGTTTTTCTAAACAGTTCCAAAAGGTGGTTTGTTGAATTTACATTTAATTTTCAGTACTGAGAGATGATTATGAGTAAAATGAGAATAATTTTTACTATGTTTTATATACTAATAATTGAAAACATTCTGATAGACATGCCTTTCTTCCTGGCTTAAGAGCCCTAAAATCCCTGTTCCAGCTGTGGGAAAAGGTGTGTTAATTCAGGCATAATGAAGACAAACATATAGTGGGAGAGGAAGAAGGAAGGAAAAAAAAAAAGTCTTTCTAAGATAATGGTGGAGATTCTGTAGATTACTGTAGCCCATAGCACCAGTTGGAAGTTGCACCAAGCCATTTGCCAGACTGCTGAAGCTTCCTTTTTCTGGGCTTCCTTCACTGGGACTTCTTACAAGTACCTGTCCTCTAAGCACAAGGATGCTCCATGCCAGTAGTTGGGAAAATGAGTAGATGTATGAGGAGATTGGCTTGGTTAAACAGAGAACTCATGGCTGGATCATTCAGCTCAAAAGATAGCGGTTAATGGTTTGTGCTGTACCTGGAGGCTGGTTACAAGCAGACAGTACGCGGGTCTGTCCTAGGGCCTATCTCGTTTAATATCTTTGTCAGTGACCTGGAGGAGGAGGCAGATCAAGTTTGAGAAGACCAAACTATGGGTACGGTTGATACGCTTGAGGGCAGGGCTGCTGTTCAGAGGGACCTAGGCAGGTTAGGGAATGGGCCAACAGGAACTTAATGAAATTCAGCAACAACAGTGCAATATACTGGACCTAGGATGGACCAAGGCTGGGGGCTGACTGGCTGGGGAGCAGCTCTGCTGAGAAGGGCCTGGGAGTCCTAGTGCACGGTGGCCAAGCATGAGCATGCTTTGACAGCGATGAAAGCTAACAGCATGCTGGGTGGTATCAAGAGGAACGTAAGCCAGTGTATTGAGGGCGGTGACTCTTCCCCTTCGCTTGGCACTCATTAAACTGCAGCTGGAACACAGTGTTCAGCCTTGGGCCCCACACTGGTGCAGGAAATGCACTGATCAACTGGAGCGAGTTCAGCAAGGCCACTGAGGTGGTCAGGGGCTGGAGCACTTGCCCTACAAGGAGAGGCTGAGGACTTGTTCAGCCTGGAGAGCAGATGGCTTCAGAGGACCTAACAGCAGCCCCTAGTACCTATCAGGAGGTTACCTAGAAGCTGGAGCCAAGCTCTTTACTGAGGTAAAAAGGTGGGAGAATGAGGGACAGTGATCATGAATGGGAACAGTAGAGGTTTTAAATTGAGACAAGGAAAAAAATTTCACTGTAAGGATAACTGATGGCATTATTTTTTTTGTTCTTGCATTCATCTTCTATATAAAACTTTTTGACCTTTTGATGAATTTAACTGCAGGTCTTTAGTGTCCGGGCTTACTTTTCTCTATCTTGTTGCCTGCTAGAGAAGCCTTCTGGCTTCCCATAGCAGTCACTAAAAGAGTTTCCTTCTTTTCCTGATCCCTGGCAAACTGAACCAGCCCATACAACTTCTATGTGTCCACATATTTTATCTTTTTTTGGTAGTCTGCAGTATATGCTGGAAAGTCCATGTACTGAGTAAATTTGCAAAATCTTTAGGTTGAAGGAATGTTCTGTTGTTAATGAGTTACCTTGAAATAATTAATTAAATCTAGGTTAAGGTAAAACTCAAAACACACACTATTTATAACATCCCAAGCAGACAATGTAGATGGTGTAAAGAACGTAAATGGAAGAGATATTATAGTTAGTCAATTTCTGCTGAGGTTCAATCTGAAAGTCCTCTCTGGTTTTGCATCTAGATGGCTTGCCGTATTTGATTTCTTGAAACCCACCTTGAGAGGGGTGGTGTCTTTTTGTGTTGTCTTCCATCTGTAGTTGCTTCTTTTGGAAGCTCTTCCATTTGTTTAAATCTATAATTAAAAAAAAAAAATCTTGAAAGGTTGTGAGCATGTTTAATCTCTCCCTTGAAATATGCTGATTTATAATTTACTTAGGAGAACATCTTCCACTGTGCTAACTCAAGCCTTGTCTTGCTTCCTTGAAGATGAAAATGCAATTTCGTTGCATCAAGTGTAATTTCCTACTAATTTTTTGTACTGCTAATAGCAACTTGTTGCTGACTAATGAAGAGGTAAAACTTTTGTTCTTCCTCCTCTGCCCTCTTTGGAACCTCTAAATCTTTGAGAGAAATGTCATCTTCAACTAAATCTTTTTTCTGTATTCACTATTCGCTAAATAACACACTTGTTACTAACATGTAAATGAGGTAAATGCATATATCTCTTATTGGCTGTAGATTTGGGAGCAGAGATGGTCATAAACTAGAGCTTTGGGGTGATAATGGGTTTGAGGTAGTCCGTACTTTAGGGATGCTGTAACATTGTTTTTCTCTTGTTTCTTCTGCAGCATCTTCACTGCAGCCTTTTCAGATGGCACTAACTCCTTTTTCACTCCCAGCTTTCTTGTGGCGATTTCACAACACTGTCACTGGTACTTTGCTCAGTCATGTCTGTGCACACCTCTGTGTGCTCTGTCTCTCTCCTCCATGGCGCTACCAAACAGCCCTTGTCCACAGAGAACAATCTGCTGCCACGGCTGTATGAAAGCCTCTCTCGTTCAGGCTTGTCTCCTCTTCCACCTAAAATCTCAGTCTGTCCCTCTGACACATCTTTGTGGATGGTTAGCTTTTAACTCGAGCACAACTTGGCCTAAAGCCATCCACTTCACCTCTGTTTTGGTTATGTGGGCAGTATCAGCACTCTTGATCATTGTTTGGGCCTGTAATCTGGGTGCCATTTTTGAATGAGCCTGACTGAAACACCTTAATGAGAGTTCCCTGGGAAACAGGAATTGGAAATATTTAGACAGCAGCTCTAACATCTCTTCTCTGTGTTTGTCCCTTGCGATGCAACTCTCCAGGTTCTGCTACTCGCTTTTTTCAGTTACGGCAGCATCCTTTTCTCTGGCCCCTTTTATATGCTTCCAGAATGATCTGAAAAGATATAAGATTGTAATTTTTGATACATCCATTCACTGTCTTTCTTCCACAGTTCATCAAAAAAGATTGTTTATCTTTTCATATATATATATATATATATTTTGGAGGGGGGTGTGTGACTCTAGTAGCTGCTCCTGCATGTGCACTTGATCCAATAAATACCTTTTGATCTTTATCCCATGCTGCCAGTTCTGTTCAGGAAGAATATTGTATACACCAACTGCAAAATTAACATTTTCCACTTTGTTTTTCCTTCTGAACTCTTCTGTGGTTTTTGCAAAAACTTGTGACAATCAACAGGTGATGTTCTAAGAGCACTGACCGTAATAATGGTCAACTGTTATCTTTGTAGAGTTTTTGGATTTTCTTGCCTGCCTTGAGTTATAAGGGACAATTTCTTTATTCTGGTTGAAGTTAACTGTGTTAGATTTTTAAGCAATATTGTGATACAGATTAGTAAGAAAAGGGTGGACCATGTCTGTCCATGTTTAGAAGGGGTAGAAAATATCCAAGGCAATCAGAAAATTATAACATGGATGTGAATGATGAAAATCATGGTTGGCAGCTGCTCACAGCAGTGGGAAAAATGGAGGACAAGAGTCTGGAAGTAAAATATAAGCATATTTTTGATTGTGTTGAGACAGTGTTACCTGCTGCTGAAATGAATTGTAAGATATTTGGGAGACTGAATTGAAGGAAAGTGATTCCTTGTACAATGGCAGATAAATTTACGAGCACAAGTGAGTCACCTAGGGCTGGGTGTTGGTAAGGGAGCCAAAGAAAATACTGCTGAAAGAGGAAGAGGTAAGAAAATAACACTTTCGGCTTCCTATCAATTTTCGTAGTTATAACAGGTGGGGAGAGCAAAGAGCAGACAGAATCACAGTGATAGAGAGACTGGGGGTTAAACAGTCATGCGAATGTTTTATTAGCAGTTCTTGTTCACCTTTCTGAAGTAAATTGGCTTCTGGCTTCCTGACAAGTCACAGTCAAACACGAAGGGTGATGTAATAGGTGTTTTCTAGTGATTTATGCTGTTTTCCCCAAGGAGCAAGAACTTACCCACCTAGAAAAAGCAGAAGTTGATGGTTAAGGAAACCACAGAATGTATAGGGATCATTTTGACTGCATGCATTCACACATGTGATTGTCCAAGGCATGCAGTATTAGATGGCAAAAATAACAATTTTTTCCCCCAAATTTATTTTTTTCATATGATATAGATGATATAATTCAAAAATGCATAAATTCACAGGGATACCTTTTCTGTTGGACATTTCACTGCTTGATTCATGTGATCAAAGTTCCTTCTTAAAACCTGTACAAAGCCAGAACAAATTAAACTAGAAAGGAACTTTAGAAATTTGAAGAAAAATTGAGTAAACTTGTTGCTTTGATGATTCATGAGGGGAAACTTGGATGTGATAAGTAGGACTCATAAAGATTTGCTCAACGGGTTATATACATATCTGTATTGCTGTGAATTATTGGTTTCTTTAATTGTGTTTACTTCTTTATGTAGTTACATTTAGTTCATTGTGAATTCTAGTATGAAAGAAACCTTCTTTGCAGATAGTAGTGCTGGCTAATGAATTAATTATCAAAAACTGGTCAGCTAAAATGACCTCCACAAAGTATAACTTGTTGTGAAGCTTCTCTTTACAATGTGACTCTTTCAGGAGGTACTGAATGATGTGTTTAGCATCTTCTAATATGGCTTCCAAAATAATATAAATAACTGAATTTTCCTCTCGAATTAGAAAGTGGCCATGTATATACAATCTGTAAATGTTGGGCACATGGTATATCATTCAAGCCTTACCACTGGAACTTAAGTTTTGTATTTCCACTTACGTTGATACAGTTGTCTAGAACTTCAGCTTAAAAAGTCACATCTTTAAAAATCAGTGAAAGTGCTTCTCCTTTTTTTCCTGTCTCTTCACTGCTCTTAGAAGTGGTAATTTCATTCTTGTTCCTGCTTTTAGAGAAATAAAGCAAGTCCTGTCTCAAGCAAGATCTATCATAGCACATTTCAGCTTCAGAGGTGGAAATATCAGAATGTTCAGTGTGATCAATGACAGAAGGCTAGAATGGAAAGACTTGGTCAAAGTTATCCATAACTTTCCTTCTAACAGTGTATGTGTTATTAATGCAGTAATTCAGGTCTATCTTTCTCCAAAAATGTTTTTTCTGGACATGACTTAGGTGGATATACAACCTGCAATTTTAAACCCAAATACTGTAATCTTGTTTCAAGAGCAACTGGAATTACTGTAACTGTAATAGTAGCTCTGCTAACCATTTATTGTACGTAAAAAGATCTAATCTATAGGAAGATGGTAATTATTTAGAGTTCATGAATACTTAATGTTTGCTTTTACTGAAAACAAAGTAATCAGTATTTCATGAAATTAAATATTTGTTCCGCATTTTGTGTCGTGGTCATGCTTGAATGTGTGCAAAGTGAAAAAACATTTTGATTACTAATATAATGTGTATGGTAGAGCACACTAATTAAAAAAAAAAAAGTAGCATAAAAGTATATTAAAATTCTTGAAGTAACATTGGAATAACTTGAAGTTACTCACCGTATGCACTTTTGATCAGAAGCCATAAGATCTTTGACTGTGTGCACGTTCTGGTTTGGTTAGTGCTTAATACATATCAAAGGATAATCTTTTAATTCTGGAAGCTGATGGCTCAGTAGTTTTATTCTCTGTGTAGTGAACCAGTGCTTGTAGAGGACACTGGTGAAAAATGTTTTTTAAGCTTGAACTAAGAGCATGTAATTAAAAGGGTAGTACTTTTATACCCATATTCTAGGGAAAATATGTCTGACTAAATGTATGCAAAGTGCGTACAGGCAGGGCTCAGGTCAGAACTGAAACTGAATTTTTTTATGGTGAGGCCATGCCTTTGGCTTATTGTCGTGAACCTATGCTTCCAGCCATTAATCTTGCCACTTATAGGATGATTCTTTCTCTATACATTTCTTAGCTAGTGTTTCTATCTGCACTGGCTTCTGCGCAGGAGAAAATCTTATGAAAGTGTGTGTGTATTTTTGTGGAGGTTGAGGAGAATGGAAGGAAGTCCATTCAGGTGTTTCTCGGATTAATATTTTTTTTTGCTTATTTTCCTCTTAATGCTTATTTATGAAGCAGTACTGACAACTGTTCTGGAGAATCTGTTTGTCTTCAGCTTGTTATGAGGCAGCATAAACAGCAGTTTGGAGAGCTTCAAGTCAAAATCCCGGGTTTCCAGAAGAAAGCTAGATATGATGCCTAGATGCAGAGGGTCCTTCTTATAAACCTCTCTTACAGAATCCAAACTGTCTGTTTGGAAACTCAATATCCACCCAAAAGACAGCTAGTACCTTCTAACCCCCCCCCCCCCCCAAAAAAAAAAAAAAAAAAAAAACACCCAAATCCCAACAACAGAAAACCCCTCCTCACTATGACTTTGTCTTTTTTGTGGCTTGCAATGTCAGTTATACTTCCTTCTTTGATTAAAAACAACCAGTATAACAGCAAGGGAGTATTAATTACCACTGTACTTCCATTTAGAAACTTTGGAAGTCTTTAACTGAGGAGTATCTGTAAACGTAGCTTATGAAGTAGACAAACAGGGTGAAATACTCTGATTTATGTTCTTCTGCTCATTTAGCATACCACAAGTACCATCCCTCTGCGAAACTGCTGTTACCAAACCGCAGAAGAAGTAATTAGCAGGCAAGAAACATTTGATTTTGTGTTGCAGTTTGCAGAGTTCTGAATAAATGTGCTTTGGGGGTGTGTGTGTGTGTGTTTTTCTTTTCTTTTTTTTTTTTTTTTTGTGGCATTGATTATCATATTTAGAGAAAGATTAAAGTTATGTTCTCTCAAAACCCCCATGCAACTTAGTGCAGTTGTATTTGATTTCAACTTATCTATAAATGGAAATGTCATGTTGTGAATGATGCTTACTATTAAACCTTAACTTGGAAAATAGTGCATCCTGAGTAGCTCTAAATTGTTACACTATCCCAAAATACAAGGAGAAATATGAAATTCAGCTATATGCAAGGGTGAAGATACTGTTCTTGAGGGAAAATGACCCTTTCTCTTGATTAAATGCAGTCTTTCAAAATAGTCAACTTCAGATGGGGCACATGCTGAATTATTAGGTTTTGGACATTAAAAATATGCTTAATTCTTCATTTGAGATAAGAAAAAGGATGGAAAGTGCTTTAGGAACTGACAGATATATAAACTGTCCTTGTACAGTGAAGCAGATGAATTGTCAGATTTTAAAAAGCATAAAGTTTACGTGAGGTGGGTAGTCTGTGGAATTCATTGGTTTGTGATGCTGAGGCAAAAGATGTAATTTGATAATCATTGTGAAAATGATTGTCAGAGAGCTGTTAATTTTCAAGCCTTAGAGCAAAAAGCAGTTGTTGAAGCAAGGGTAAAGATCCTTCAGTTATGGTATCGTGGAACTCAGACTCAACTGTGAAGATTTTAGTCCTTTCTCTGAGGTATCCAAAATATGATTGTGTCAAAATAGGACTCTGGCTACGTTCACTGCTTGGATTGATCTTTGGTATTTCATATTCCTTCACTTTAAGCACAAGAGGCAAGAAAAATTCTGAACAATCCTCCCCCCCCTCCATTTTGTTGCTTTATAACTTCAGCCCTAAGATGCAAAATGGCACAGTACACCTTTATATCTTGTTTTACTGTAGTTTTAAATTCTGCTTTAAAGCTTAGACCTAGCAAAGTCAAAATTTGTGGAAATTTTTCCCAACTTTGGGAGACTTAGTTGGGTTGACAGCGAGATTCTCGCACTCTAATAACTGATTATACAGGGCAGTTTTGCTGTG
The DNA here is from genome assembly GCF_003343035.1 of Apteryx rowi. Lineage (NCBI taxonomy): Eukaryota > Metazoa > Chordata > Aves > Apterygiformes > Apterygidae > Apteryx > Apteryx rowi. The sequence continues at coordinate 390,170 of NW_020450430.1, read as the reverse complement.
CATTGAAGTACCCTGTGCAGAGATCAATCTCCAAGTTAGCATTCTCCATAGGTAGTTTTTATGCTGAGATAGAAGAGAGAGTGTAGTTAATAACTCTGAAGAGTCTGATAGTATACGAACACTTACTGGGTGTTGAATACATTTTTTGTTTATTTAGCAGATGCTTTAATGAAGAACTGTGTGGAGGTGTCATGTGATAAATGCCAATAAACTAGAGTTCCAAAGGAAGTGTATCAGAAGTTTAACATTAAGAAAAATTTAAACCTGTGAGCTGACAAGCATACTAGAATGAAAGATTTAAATACTGCCTCAGTTTTCTTTTATCTTTACAAAACTGCAAATTATTAATATTGTGTGCAGAATGACTCTATAATAATATGTTGAATTCTACTGGTTCTACTGAATTCTTTGCTACATCATTTTAAGAACATGTCACTGGGGCTTTTGTGATTTGAGAGTTTGCTACAGGTAATCACAATAATAGTCTCCTCTTCACGGTGCAAATAGTACCGTGATGATTTTACTGACGCACTTTGGGAGGAAGGTGAAGATGATCAGCTGGTTCAGTACTTGCATGAAAAGCTAATTAAGCTTTTTTTTATCCTGCCTTTGAGGCTGTATTGGAAAGGCCCGAAATACCATGGATTTTGAAAATGGAGAAGTTTTGCTTACTGTCAGTGTTGCAGTTTTGATACTGTAGTTTTTAGAAGTTGAAACTAGCTCTTGTTAAGGCTTAATAAGGGTAGAGTATGATCTTTGAAATTTGATGAAATGTTTCAAAGCCTTCATCTCAGAGGTAGTTTGGGCAAGCTTTTATTTAGGCCATAGCTGTTATATATATTTAATTGATATTTCTGTGAAAGGTCTGCAAATTGAGAGAGTAACTCTATTAATACAATGATTTTATTTATTTTTAATGTCTTAGCCATAAATATTTGTGTGGCCAGTTACTTTGCAAATTAGAGCCTCTTAGGCTTCATTTGATTAAACTTTACAAAGATTGTAGGTGATGTAGGTGAGTACATAATCATTGTACTTGAATGTCTTCCTTTTGCTGCTCATGGGTTTTCCTTGCCACTGTTATTCCTGGACTCCGGTGTTCTTTGCGAGCTGGATCTATGTTCTTCCTTTCCAGAGAGACAGTTCTCCCCCCACCTTTTTAAAAAAAAAAAAAAAAAAAAAAGCCTGTCATCTCATTCTACTTCTTACAGTTTCCTTTGTCTTTCTTTTCTGGGCTGCCTTGTTTAGTTGCTTTGTAGTAGTTTCAAACTTTTTATTACAATCTTAAATTTGAAAATAATTAATTTTAAATTTACGTTACAATTATTTAGACTAGTTCAGAACTGAACTGTCCCCGGTGATACTTGTTGTCAATTAGCTGATACCGCAGCAAGTTTAGGAAGTTATTTCAAAAACGATGACATTAACTTTCTTATATCATGGCGATATTTAGAGTCTAAACAGTATCTGGCACCATGCACATTTAGCCACCTCCTCAGATTCTTGATTTGTAGTATGAGCACTACACAGTGTTCATTTAACACTTACTTTGTAGAATTTGATAGGCTGTTTATTTTAAGTAAACAGCCTTGCCCGTTGAAGTAATCAATGAAATACAGTTATATGCACATGAGAATTCATTAGCGTTCTTGGAAAACTAATTTATGAGTGAGAATGTTAATATGAAAAACAGATGATGCCATAGTTGTTTCTGGCACCACTAAGTGACAGTATCACTAGTCGCAGGTTGATGCAAATTGACTTTTCAGCTGAATAGTCGCCCAGGCCATGGGTAGCTTAAGACAATAGTTTTCTTGATAGCTATTTTGTTTAACAAATGCACTTTTCTTTTTAAATGCCAGATCCTCTTTTCAGCTTTGTATGATGATTTGTCTCCTAAATGTATTGGGAAGAATGGAATAGATTTAACTATGTGGACTTTCATTCTCTTCATATACAGCAGCTGTTTCTTGTATTTGCTATACTGTCTTGTGAGTATACGCTTGAATCTTTGTAAGAAATAGTTCATCTACAATGCTGCTACTGTGCTGTAATTGCGACTTAGTAAATAGCTAGAAAATCGGTTGGCTGATAACTAGAATACGTTTGAACTGCATTACTGTTAACATCAGGTTGTGTACAAAGAATTGTCACTTGGGCAGTAATACCTACCTACCTACCTACCTACATACATACAATTTTTTCTGACAGATTCTTGCTAAAGGGTGCTGTGTCTCCTAGCAGAGAGCTTGCGAAATTCTGTTCTCATGCTCTTTTCTCCAAAAGTACAGTTGAAGCAACATTTATAATGCCATGACAGCAATTGCAAAGATATTACATCCTTCTTTCCCTTAATGAAAAGTACAGTGTATTTTTTAAATTCTTTTTGTTAAAGATTGCTCGTTGTAGCTGAAATATACCTCCATCCACAGCTCTCAGAACTGAACGTTTTCAGTCCCAATAAGAAAGAAGACTTTTTTTTTTCCTGTTTGTTTTTAGGAGGGAGCATTTGCTCTTTCCTGTAACATCAAAGTAATGCTTCAATTTGGACAATTACAAAAGTTTAGTAGCTTCTCTGGGAAATAACTCTCCATTAACTATAGTTAGTCATAACTAGTGGTACCAGCAAAATTTTTTCATAACATGGTCAGTCATTAATACTGTTTCTCTAGACTGTCATGCCTTTTGCCTTAATAAAATAGAGGTGAGAGGGTCTTTGAAAAGTGTTGTAGTATTTGTGGAAGTATTACCAAAACTCTTAGTTTTAAAACATCTGTTTTGGAAATGAGCTGTAACTTAGTAGTATTATATAGAAAGAGAAACAAGAGACCATCTTAAACAGCTAAAAATCTCAGCACATGGGAAATGAAAAGGAAAGACAGGTCACCTCCGTTTCTCAGAAAACTCAGGCATGTAGAGGTTGAGTGACCTGCCATGGCAGAAGGTCAGAAAACAATCTTCTAGCTTAGGTCAGCACCAGATGTCTTGTGACAACCAAAAGGATGAATGTTTTGCAACTAGTCCTTATGTGGTGGTAGTATGTTTGTGCCATCTGTATTGACTATGTGTGCTGAAAAATGCAGGGGTTAGGGTTTGGATTATGGCTAAAGTGTCAAAATATTTTATTTTGGCACAAATACCTAAGTATGAGGATCAAAGCCTGATAAATGAGTTATTCTTGTGTTGCCTACATTTTTAAGTTCAATCCAGTTAGTTCAGTGAAGTAATACTAATTCTTTTTTTTTTTAAGGTAAGGAACGTAGATACTTTGGGAGCTTTCAGTGGCATACCTCCATAGTTGTCTGTACACAGCATTTTGTAAAACATAATTAAGACACAGTTTAGAACACGTTGCCCCAGTTTCACAGAAGCCAACCTTACTCACTCCTCTGACACAGAGCAGATGGCTTGTTATAATGTAATTGTTGATGGAGTAAGAACTGAGAACTCTGACTAGTGTTGCCTGTAGTCACTGCCAATTAGAAGACTGTAATGCCTACAAGAAGACATTGCTGTCTTCCCCTTCTGCTAAGGGTCTAGGGAAATCCTAGACGAAGATGATGGTCTTGCTTAGAAGATGCCTGAATATGAATTCAGTCTTAATTTTAGTGCATTTTTTATAAACACACATTTTTCTGCAAGGCTGGAATGAAGCATTTTTATATAATATTATATGATAATTTTTGTGTAGACTCTGGGCATACAAGAAAAGAAAGGAAAAATATTAAATATCCTTGCTAAAAAAGCCTTTCTTATTCTTTTTCTCTCACAAAAATCTAATTTTCTATGAGGAAATTCTGTTTTCCAGATGGAAAAGGTTAAAGCAGAACATACCATGACTTCATGGCACCTTGCCAGGCAGATTCCATTCACTTTTGAAGTACTTGACTGCTACGGTGGCAAGTGCTTCACGAAACGGTATGATAGGCACAGAGGGACATTGCATCAGGAACTAGAGCTACCAAAGTCGTTGAGCAGTAAGTTAACAACGGGTAACTGTTTCGTACTTTATAGAAGGTGTAACAGTACAGCAGGAGAGGACAAAATGAGAGGGAAGTTTTAACTGTTGTCGTCATTAATAGATAGTGGGGAGTAGCTAGTGCTCTTCATGATGGAAATAGGATAAGAATTACTATTAGACTGCCAGCTGGTTGGGAGGGCACAGGCACGTGACTAGCATGCAATAGCAGAAAGTTGGATAAGCTGTGCTTTTTAGTATTCAACAATGAATGCAGTGCACAGTAAATAACTGGATTAAACCTTATGTGGGATATCATTTCATTAACTTCAGTCAATTGACTTCAGCAGGATTAGCTCAGGGATGAATTTGCACTATGATGTTTAAACAGAGCAAAAATACATAAGTGTTATATAAATAAATGTTTTATATTTTTGTTGAACGTTAAAGGTAACTCATTGAGGAAGAAAATATCTGATGGTAAAGAATGCTCATTATCCTGTTCTGAGAAGTTTAGGCATAGGTCAAGGTCAAGCTGTTTGCTCTTGAGGAGTTTTATACTGAATAAATTGGCATCAGCATTACAATCCTTGATCTCTTATCACATGATTCAGTGTTTACTCTGGGCTATTTTAGGAAGAAAAAAATTAGAAAGGGTTGTGTTCTCATTCATATCAGAGTTGCTTACTTTCACTAGAGTAAACGAGGTCTATGGTCATTAAAACATGCATTTTGATTAAAATTTAAACTATCATCTCTTGCATCAGAGATAAAAATACCTAGTGTCCTGTCTCTTACCTTCAATTATCACAGCTTAGTGATTTAGATAGTGCTTTGGAATGGCAAAATTTTGGCTGGCTGCCATGATACAGTAAGCCCAGAGAAAGTCAGAATCAGTAGCTGATAATAAAAAATTAATTTTATGGTATTTCCACCCCAAGTGAACTGAAATATATCTCTTCTTCAAGGTGCAGCTCTTTGCCTTTTTTCGTGTTTTTAAAAATATTGGAGACTTTTTTTCCATTTTATTTTTGATACTTCCTCTCAAGGCTTGAAAAATTGAGCAGCTGAATACAGACCAAGAGACAGACTCGCAGAAGGTGAAAGACTTGTTAGCATTGTCCTGAAATGACTTGAGAGTGGGAAGTTACAAACTTATCTCCAGTTGAGGGCATTTCTATTAGGATGTTGCTTCTGAAAATCTTAGAAAAGTTTCTATTAATATGGTGTTATGTTTAATAGCTTAGATGAGGGAACAATGTTTGATTGGACTTTAAGGGAAACAAGTCACTGTATTTCTCTTTGTTAGGGAATAACAGTATTTTTTCCTAGTCTAATTTTTAATTAGACACCAGTTTCCTAGTGTCTAATTTAAATGACAGATATTATTCATGTCAGTTAATAATCCCTATATTTATTCACAGTGTAAGCATTTTTATGTATAGTACAGCAAATTTCATGAAAACCATGCAATGCAACAAGTATTGCAAGAGCAAATAGAACAGAAATCAAAAGTGAATTCAGAAGACTGGTTCCTCCCTCTTCCATTGTTTCTCTTCTGCTCCAAATCACACTATTTTTGTACTTGTTTGTCACTGCCCCTTTTTGGGGCCCAAACAGTGACAAATTTATAGGCTTTACATGGAGATTAATTTGTTTTTGAGGAAAACTATCATGATGGGGATCTTTCTACTCTCATAAGGAACTAAGAGGTAGACCCCTCATTTCCAAGAAAGTAATCTGTTTTCTTTTTAAATAAACTCCTATTTTCTTTTCCAATGAATTTTTTTAATTGGTTAGTTACTTCTTTGTGAGAACTGAAAAGTGAATATACCTGCTGACTTTGAAGTGATCCTTAATTGCTGTTGCTCTCTCTCACACAGTAACCAGTGGAAAGTGGGAGCAGAGAGAAGAGCAGGTATAGGACTTTTGCAATAATGAGAACTGAAGAATGCAGGGAGCACAATATATACGTTTATGTCTGAAGTACTTCAAATGAGGAATCACTTTTTTAAAGCCTGTCTAGGGGGAAAAAAAAATCTACAAAACCAATAATTTTAGAATCTCTTGATCCCTACAAGGCTTCACTATAAAGTACATGGCTATGCTTATTCCAGTATCTTGCACGAAAATCAGTGGGGTGTTGCAGGAAGTCTGAAGGCTACTTTTTACTGACAGATTGCCCCATCTACCTCCTTTGATTACTATTTTTGTGAATCTTTCTTCCTTTCTGATACTGAATTCAGATGAATGAGCTTTCCTCACAGACATGATGCAGTTGGATGGGATGAGCTTCACTTGTCTTTTCTGAATATTAGCATATGGAATTAAATGATATCCATGACCATGTGCCACTTGCAATTATCAGTGTTTTGATTGCTTCCAGTTAGTATTAACTCCCTTGATATGTCCAGTTTCTTAAATTTTTTAATGTTTGTTTGTTTTTTTTCCTACTGAACTTCATTTGTGTTCAAATTGAAGCTGACATTTGTTTTCCTCTAGACTGTAACTGAAGGATTGCTTTCAGCTTTGTCTATAGTCTCACTGAGCTATTCTGGTTATAAAATTCTGATATGTCCAAGTTCTGTTGTACATGTTTCTCCAAATTTCCATCTTGCATCAGGAAACTCAGATTTCTGCCTCTGTTTTCTCATAGCGCACAAAGAGTATACTCTCCCTGGCTCATCAGTAGTTTTTCTTTATTCGTTGTAATCATGCAACAGCTGCATCTGAAACTTTTAGAAATGCTGGTTAAATAAAATTGTCATTCATAAAGTTAGTTGAAGATAGTAAAAAAAAGAATTGATTGAGGAATAAGACGGGGTGAAAGCTATCAGTCTACTCCCATGGACTTGAAAGAGCAGCTTTCTGAAGAACCAGTTCCTTGGAATTGTATTTCTTACTTTGTTAGCAGCAATAGTTCATTTTCAAATCTGAGATGCTTGGCATTTCACAAAATAAGCATTCACAAACTTGACGTTCTTGTATTTTTCCTTTTAAAGATGAGATTGAACAATCTTAAATAATGTAAAAATAGTATATAAATGCCCTATATATAGAATAAATTAGATCAAATGTTGAGTTGTATCAGAATTAAATCCAAATTTAAGTAAGAGTGTCTAGCATTGTCCTTATTCACATTTATGTAGTGAACTTCTAAGCTTCAGATAGCAGCTGACATGGGGGGTGAAAGCAAGGCGATGGGCTAAGCCAGTGGCAGCTATTGGGAAGAGATGACAGGATGGTACCACAGATGGTACATGCTGATTTCACTCTTAAAGTTTGAAGTCAAATGCTGGGATGCGTGTCACTAGAAGATATTTTTAGGAAGATAGAGATTGAAAAAATAGCAACAGACACCTCCTTCTCTCTCCTACTCCTTCTCTTTCTCACTTCAGAAAGGAAACCTGAAATGCACTTCTCTGCTGTTGTTGTGTGTGTGTTCTGAGGAAGGCAGGCAAAAGCCTGCATTTGTTGCCTCTTCACTGCTGATTCCACATGCTGAAGGTTGGGGTCCCCATGATCCGTCCTTTGGGAATGGGGCCATTCCAGCTCCTACTCCAGTAGGGGTACTGGTAGCAGAAGTCCTACAACACTGGAGTTTATCAGACCACCCAGCTGTGACTGATTGTTAGAGCTAATCTGTTTAGACCCCAAGGACAAGCTTTTCACATATGCATTGTAATTTGATGCAGTTTTATTTCTGCTCTAAAATGACTTTCTAAAATGACTTTTCACTGGTTCAGCATGATATGTTGATAGCTAAAGTGATCTCTACCAAAATTTCATGTTATTCTGAATGTATCGGTTTCTCTGTTTTGTGTTTTAGTCACATTATCTAAAGGCAAAAATACACTTACTGTAACACCAGATTGACAGGATGAACTTTGAAAATAGAAAACTTCAATGCCATGTGTTTAACTCTGCATGCCTGTTTTTTTTCTACCCATTTGTGTTGTAGCCCAATTCCAAATTGTAGTCTTCTGTATCTTTTAATTTACACATTAAGATCATGATGGGACTTGGACAATTCTATCATAACCCTATATATGTGTAAAATGAACAAAAGTGTATATTCTGGTGTGTATATACTAGTGATTATTTTGAAAGACTTAACATCAGGAGACTTTTGCATATCACCTAGTTGGCCTTTATCAATATTTTATATAAAAGTTTGAAAATGAAAAATTTTTTTGCAAAGCAATATTCAGAGGAGGCTTAAAAATAGTCATACAAAGTTGAGAAAAGAGGACTTGCACCTGGCTGGTGCTAATATTTGGGAATTGTTTGTTCTTTGCTTTCCTGAAACTTTCTAGACTGTTGTGAAGGGACGAGAAAACAAATTAAAAAAATGCTGGTACACCTGAATCTTGCATGTGCAAGGTGAAACTGCCTTGGCTCTAGCTAATGAGTAATGAGAGTAGGTCTTCTGCTGAATCCTTCCTATAAGAGTGGTTTCACTTAGCAGTCAGGAGGAGACAGGTTAATTCTATATCCCACAATTAAAGTGTGCACCTGGAATACAGTAGACATTGCCATTTAAATTGAGAAGATCAAATACTTGAATACTTCCATTGTTTCAGGTAATGAAAGAGTTCTGTTATCTCCAAATACTGGGAAATGAATTATTCTTGCATTGGCATTTGTTGCATCTCCAATCTGATCAAATTATTGAAAAATCTTTTACTGATAGAACCAGTATTTTTCAATGAAAGTTTATTCATCTGGTTGGACTCTCTTATTAAAATTGATTTTAAGTTAAAATTCTTAATCTGATTTAATTGAGGCTTTTTTGTGTCATTTCTTCCCCCACCAAAAAAAAAAAGCCCTCCCCTCCTCTCTCCCCTCCCCCCCAAAACAAAACAAAACAAAAGCAAAACCATACCTGCCCTGAGAATGCTTATAGTCAAGATGGTGAATGAGATTTATTATCCACTGGAATGCTTTATATTCTATTGTTGGTTATTTATGATAGTATACATTTTAATTTGAGGAACAATCTTTCCTAGATACTCCTGTTTAAAAGACAACCCTGGATCCAGTAGGATATTGAATAATCCATTGCCATTTTTCTGGTGTTATTTGAACTGAAGGGAGGGAATGGATGAAGTGTGACCAAGCACTGTGATTTTAAGTTCAAGAATGTCCTGGTTTCCATAGCAACAGCTAACTGTCATAGCTCCTGAGTTAAATGATTATAGAATTTTGCCTTTTACTCCCCTAAATAAGATGTGATAATGCTTCATTTTTGGTTTTCTTTCCTGCCTCGCTTTTCTCTCTGAAATTTGCTAGCTTCTATTAATTCCTCTCTGTGCAAAGTTGTCTTAGCTATTCCTTATTTGAAGGAACCAGTTGTCCATAAAAGTTAATTTATTTCTCTGTATAATGATCTAAAAATGACTATGTCATGGAAGTGGTTGTGAATTTCACATTAATTGTGAATAAGATGACGTGGTGTACTATAATATTTTTATGGCCTCATGTTTGACTTGCCCTACTGCCACAAGTGGTACAGCTCTGAATGAGTTATGTAGGTCTGTCAGCCACTTGGCAATTAAACTAGAGTTTTGTTTTGTCACAGTAACTGTTAATGTGTTCTGTGTCAGTCTTTTCTTCTCTGATACGAAGAAAATCTGTTATGGATGCAAAGTAATTGCAAAGGTGGAGCAGAGCTCCTCTGTCCATCTGAAGCTAGGTGAAGGAATTCTGAGTGTTGCCACATCTGAATTTTTGGTGTTCAGTTGAGGAAGCAGAATTAAGTTACTTGTATTCCCCATAAAGTATCTGGTGAAAATAGGTGTCCAGGAATATTATTGCTAAGTTTATTTTATCCAGTGATCCTTGAAGTAGAGTCCAGAATCGAGGCTCTCCTCCCTCTCTCAAGAATGCTTGCATCATTGGGCTACAAATTTATACTCCTCCTTGCTCGCTCACTCTCTCCTCACCTTATGAATCTGTATCCCAGTCCCTTCACCAGCTAGTTCCTTAGCCAAGGAGGAGCATTACTGTTCTAGATGCATCTTTGGTAAATTCCCAGAAAGTTCTGGAAATCTTAGGAAAGCTGCTTGGGGAAAATGATGTTAGATCCAGTGATCGCAAGTGATCAGTGATCATAGATCCAGTGATAAATGGAAGAATAAGCAAAGGTGTGTATATAAAGGCCTTGGATTTCAAGGGAGCAAATGCCAAATAAGCTAAGTGTATTGGGTTAGTGTAAGGAGCATATCTGAAGATTTTGAAGGTTTGACAAAGGAGGAAGCTTGATGTTTCTTCAGGTCAAAGACATTAAAGCTATAAACTATCTGCATGCTAAATGAGGGAAAGGATGCAGGAAGAGACTTTGAAGTCAACGGATGAATAACCATTACAACAAGAATATTGGGAAGGAGTAAAGTGTATAGAGATTGGATGATTTCTATGTCAGAAACCTGAAGTATATGACATCAGAAGAACTTAAATCATCAAGTGGATGAGACCATGATAGTGAAGGATGGCAGCTATTGTAACTGCTCTGATGAAGGCAGAGAAAGGTAGTCTGGCAACTCATTAGCATCCTAGAGTTGATGGAAAAGATTAGCAAGGATCTATGATGTAAAGAAATAATGGAATAAAATGCACTACTTATATTTACTCAAGTTGGTTTATACAATATAATTTTCTTAGATAATTTAGATATCTAGATAATTCTAGATATCTAGGTAACCTAGATAATTTTCCTTGGAATGAGTAAACCTTATGGATCTGTCTGGGCTTCAGTGAGTAGTTGATGTGCTGTTACATAGGAAAGGATGAGCTTGGGAAGTTGGGTATTGATAGAGTGCATGACTCAAGTGGAGAAGATGGTAAGATGTAATGTTGAATGTGGAAGTGTCAGGCTGGCAGTACTGTTCAGTGGAATTCCTTACAGATTAATTTTGGGATCAGCTGTCTTTGATATCTTCATTTATACCATTGACACAAAGAAAGTCAATATGCTGATAAAATGTGTTGATGGTGAAAAATTTGGAGGCATCAGCAGTACAGAAAAGGATCATGATGATGTATGGGTGATCTCAAGGACTGGATTAATAGGAACAAAATTAATTTTATTAATATCAAAATATTCTATACATAGGGGTGACTAGAAGCAGTGTTTTGTCATGCAAGTTTGAAGGCTTATGGGAATGACTGGCTAGAGAGCAGCATTGCAAAATTACTGAGTAGCAAATATGAGACACTTTTGATGTTCAGATGGGAAAAGGAGAGGCAATAGAGGTAGGGGAATAGTATTGTTGTTTTAATTCCTGGTGATATTCTCCTGAAATACTCTGTACCATTCTAATCATGCATACTTAAGAAAGGTGAATCAAAACTGAAACAGATCAGAGTGAATTGTAGAATCATTCAGTTTTGAATGCACCTTGAGAGGTCTCTAGTCCAACCTCCTTTTTAAAGCAGGATCAGCATTGAGTTTAGACCAGGTTGCTCGAGGCCTTGTCCAGTTGGGCCTGGAAAACCTTCAAGGACGGAAACTCCCTCACTTCTCTGGGCAGCCTATTCCACTGCTTGACTGTCCACAGGGCAAATTTTTTTTCCTTAGTTCAGAATCTTTTGTTTCCAATTATGACCGTTGTCTCCCATTGTCCTGCCTTGAACCTCAGTGCAGAGCCTGTCTTCTCAGTAACTTACCCCTAGCTATAGGAAGGCAGCTAATAGGTGCCCACCAAGCACCTATTCTCCAGGTGAACCAAGCCCAGTTCCTTCGACCTCTGTTCATGTACTTCAGCCCTTTGAACACAATGTTCACTGCAAGGGCCAGTCTATTAATGAGGGAAATCTTTGCCTGTTTATTTTGGTGGAGTGCTTCCATGTCTACAAATACTGCAGATGTAGGAGAAAGGCATCAGAACCCCACAGGAGAAAAACAACTATTATAGCTAAAGCACAAAGTAGGCTCAACATCAAATAGGTATATCTTGTCCATGTATAAATTCATGCTGGGAGTTAGAAGGAAGTTCCAGTCAACAGAGCAGTCAGGTTCTGAAGCAGCGTTCCAGTGAGTGGAAAAACTGAAATTCTTCTTTAAATTTAGCTGGATATATTTATGGAAGGGATTGCCTGAGATGGTGTCTACCTTAAGAGTAAACTGGAGTCTAGAACCTCACAGGTTCCTATTGGCTTGACGTGTATTAGTGTTGCCTTTTCATTTAGACTGTCATTGCGAGTTTGTTCAACTTCTTAAGTAAATCTGATGGAATTAAGTTAGTGTCTTGCATGGTGCTGTAAGGTATGAGATAAGCAGGCTTTTCTTTGGGCTAGAGTCATTCTGAAACTTTAATGCATCTTTGGAGAACAAACATCTTTCTTAAATTATGAACATGAACTAGGAAGCTAATACTGGATTTTAAAAAGTGAAACTTCAGTCTGTATTTCTGAATGCTGTTCTCATACTTTTTGTCTCCTGGTCCATTATTAGCTTTTAATGAAATAAATTTCATATCCATTAAGCGAAGAAAAAAATAGTCTTGTGTATATATATATTTTTAAGTCTTAAAAATAGCTAAAGAAGAGCAATTAGTTTAAATGTGGTTGTAAAACATGTGGTATCATGACATTCTTCCTCCTCTGCATCTTAATTGTAATTTGGAGGAATCTTAAGCTCCTGCCGGAGCATATTGATAACAAAAATAACTTGGTTAATTGAATAGATGTGAAGTTTCCTAAACTTCAAGAAATATTCTGTAGGTTGTAAATCTCTCATTTCTTGATATTTAGGTGACTTCCCATCTAGTCAACTCTAGCTTTGAAATTAGAAGCCATGCAATACTAAGGTATTTTGTAGTTAGACCTTAAAGAACGAACAAAACTCTGTATATGCCTATAACAAACAAAATGAAACTTATTCTACCACTGCATGTACATGACCCAAATTTTTGTTCCAAAAGTTGCAGTCACACAGCAAGTGTTACTACAGTCTTTTATGTGTAATTATTTTTTTGGAGGGTTCATAGTATGTAATCTGAACTATGATTCTTTATTATGTATGTGGTATGACTGATGCGATGGTTATAGGAGCTGTAATTTATGAAATTGGTGTGGGTTGTGGAGTGGAGGGGGAACAAGTGTGAATTTGCAAGCTTGAGATCACAAACAGAATATGCTATTATATAAGCATACAGAATGAATATAGTCCACAAATTACATTTAATTCTACTTCTGATGCTTTCATCAGTAAAGTTCCAGTTCATGCTGAAATGCAGAAATGTGCGTGTGATCCCTACTGTTTGCTGTAG
>NW_020450430.1:304054-376925 GCF_003343035.1 Apteryx rowi | reverse complement strand
AAAAAAAAACGAAAACAAAAACAAAAAACAACCAACTCAAACCAGGACAGTCATTGTTATGTACCCTGTGGAAGAGCAAACTTGTCACGGTCATGTGAATCACAAAAACTATAACAGAACCAAGACTCCTTCAGCAAGAATAGATGGAAGGGCTTTAAGCATATGGTCTGCAAGGGATATAGATACAATTTTATTCAACCTTTTAAGATATGAATTATGATATAGAATAGCTAAGACCACTGAGAATCATAGCAAGATTTTTTTTCTGCTCTTTCCTCCAGTAAGCATATGTACATACACATACCCTCTCATTTTTACTCTTTTCCTTTTATATATCAACTTTCATCAGTGATATTTTGCCAAAATGGTTTGTTCCAGATCTCCTACAGTTTCTTTGAAAAGGCATTCTTAATCACTCAGGTTTACAGAATAAAAAATATAGCGGTTGCAAGCCATTAACATTTCTAATACTCTTAAGGGGAACTTTAAGATTAGACTTTAAATTTAAAGGCAAGTTTGGGGATTTTTTGCTTCAAATCCCTTGAGACGGTGTGATGTGCAACTGAAGGGTAAGATTCCTTCAAGTCAAAACTGAAATATTTATGTGTGTATGTATATAAAAAATAGACAAACATGTGAACTAAATGTGTCAGTGGTATGCTGTACTATAAATAAGAAAATATTTTAACCTCTCATTAGAGCAGCTGTTTCTGTTCACTTAATGTAACATCTGCTTGACTGATTTAAGGATTTATTTTGGGCTTCTGCTAATATTTGGTGATTTTTTTTTTTTTGAAATGAAAATAACCGCCACATTTTACACATACTTTGTAGTATAGCTTGTTGAATTACTAGTTGTTCTCGAGGTATCTTTTATATCTGATAGTAAGAATATGAGAAATGCTCTGCAACAATAAAACTTAAGCACTACTGACTTATCTGTATTGAGGAGAGGAAGAAGGAACTATTTTTTCCCTTTTTTCCCCCCTGTTACTTATTTATTTATTTTTAATTGTATATTAACTGCAGAGGTATGACTTAATCAAATTTTGCAGGGAGCCAAGTTGGTTTCAGTTGTTTCTCCGTGGTTTTCTTCTTCCCCTATTCCCTTCCCTTTAGTGTGCCTGGTAATCCCAAAACTCAGTACTAAGAATAAAGAGAAATGCATTTCCTTAATWTTGTGCTAGCTGGAGAATAACTTTTGTTTTATATTAATATTGTGCACTAATAATGTTTTAAGCACTGAGCAAGACTAAACTTCTAATTTTTTTTTTTTTAAAATCATCGTTTGTAGGATCCAAATCAGACAGTTCTAGATAGCTGACAGTTTGGTGACATAAAAGTTTATTGCCTAGGAAAGTGTTTTATTCTTCAAAATATGTAATCCCCACCACAAATAAACTACACACCAATAATTGAAAATAAGTCTTTAGATAACCTTCATAAAATCCGAGTTTGGGGTCTGCTCGGATAGAGGGAGCAAGCTGTGGGGGATCAGGAGTTAGCTGGGATAGAGGAAATAGATGGCAGGGGAAAGGCAGGAAGACTAGTGGTGAAGAAGGCTCCTCATTTTATCCACTAAAGCATACAGCAGACATTACTGCTGAATATTTGGGGTTTGAATGTTTATTTTTAAACAGATAACCTATTCCCACGTACAGTACTACAGTTTGTGATGCAGTCTAAACCTCCTGACTTTTTGGCAGTATGTTGGTGTTGCAATGAGATGCATTTAGGCTTAAAGGATAATTAAAGATAGTGAGGTATAGAGAAAATGGAATAGAATGTAACATGTAACATTTATGAAAGCCAGATCATGGCAAAGAGGCTTTTGATGAAAAGAGCTGATTTTCTAAGTAGAAATTTTTGTAGTTTCATCTGAAAATGAACATAGCATTTGATCTGGTGCCATATTGTGAACTGTTGGTTAAATAGGAGAAACTAGGATTTAGTAGAGAAATTGTGAGTATGTAAGGACGTAACAGAGAGGATATCAACAGATTGAGAAAGAGGGAAACTGGATCAGAGAGAGCTCATTATTGGAGTCACTTATGGATCAATTTTCACATCAATCTTTTTTCATCCTACTTACGTTACTCCACTCCTTCGAGTGAAAGGAAGAAGGAGTCTAGTTAGAATAAGATTGGCAAAATCTTACTCTGCACCTCAAAAATGCTTGTTGGACATCTCCCTATTTTGACCCTGAGTCCTATGAAATCGCACCCAAACATTTCTGTATAACATTCCCTTCTCTCTATGCTAAGAGCATTCTTCCAACTTCATGTGATCAATAAATTTTAGCAGCACAATCCCTGTATATGTACCTTTATCATTAAATGACTCTGATGAAAATCAGAGCCATATACCTTAGGGGGTTACAGCCAAAATGTCGGTTATAAGCTTGGAGGCTCAAAACCCAGAAATCATGGAAGTAGAGAAGGGTGTGAAGTAACTGAGCTAATTGGGTAGTGCAATTGCAAAAAAGGTGTATGTAATCTTGGGATGCAATCAAAGATGATATTTCCAGTAGAGGTGGGAAATTACTGGTGGTTTTATACAAGCATCTGGTGAGACATTGTCTAGTATACTTAAGAAATAGCCATCTCTTTTGAGGGAAGAAAATATTTGAAATTGAAACATGCAGCAACAGGCTACTAGGATGAATGAAGAAATGCTTCTCAATGGAGAAAGCTTGAAGAGTTTGTCTTGAGTAGTCCAACTAAAGAAACTGAATATGTGAGTGTTCTCTATAAATACTCTGATGGAGGCAGCTAAGGGGAGAAAACTATTTAAACTGAAAGACAATACAAGTAAAACAACAAGTGGACATAGTCTGGCCATTGCTAAATTTAGGCTTAAAATTTGAAGTTCTCATTCATCAGAGCAGTCTAGTTTTTGGAATAAACAGCAATAGTGGAACTTAGTCTGCTTTTTGTGCTAAATCTTGATAAGATTTGAAAGTAGTTCTTCTTAATCATTCTAGAAATATCAAAGAAAATGCAGTCTTCATGCTTTTAATCAGGTTTGTTCTGAATTTGCTGAATAATCTTTTTTGATTAAACGGCATTCCTGCAGCTTCTGTTCTTTAAGATATGTGTGATTTTTTTTTTTCTTTGTTACATACAGGCAGTGATATTGTGTGAAACTGGCTGTGGGCTTTCCTCAGAAACAGCTACCACTTGGTTTCCTTCCTGTGTTAATGGCAGAGCTTTTATTTCCTGACAGGAGTTAATGGGGGGCAAGGAGGGGAAGCTACCTCTTTTATGATAACTCTTTTTTGCCCTTGCTACATTTTGAAATAGAGACTGAATGGCTTTTTGGAGGGGTCATTCTCTCCATTTATATTGATAGAGTGTGCAGGATGATGGAGATCCTAATTTAGATGCCTYCATTAGGTGCTTAAAGATAGGTGGGATGAATCCAAGCCAAAGTATTTAGAAGGGAACAGATGATCTATCCGGCGAGCTTCTGAAATAAAGAGGGGATGGATAAATGAGGCAAGACTGTAATGTTCAATGCACATAAAGTGTTGAGATTTTCATCCTTGCAGAACTCTTAAACTTGGGCATCGCTGTCAATTTTTTCCTTTTGTATTTGATCTAGAAAAAAATTGTTTCCTGAGTTCCAGCAAGAATGAACTTTCTTGCAACTTAACTTAACTTGAGAGGTACAATTTCAGAGTCTGATTTGAAAAAGCGTCCAAGTAGTTAGGAAATGAAAATCTTGCTAAAAGTTGATGGGATTTAGACTTGTAGGCCAAAACATAAAAGTAGTTAGACTTTGACTTTTCAAAGAAATTGTTAAGTGCTAGCTACCCAAATAGCTCTTACAACCTCACTAGTAGTTGCTTGAGGAGCCAAAATTTAATCTCTTTTGCATTGTAATGTCGTAATGAGCTCTTTATACAGAATATTTTAATGCTATATAGGAAAAGGATTACATTCAGTAATTTCCAAATAGAAGGGAAGATTATAGCTGAAGGTGCTGCTGGTTAGATAAAGGAAATCAAGGACTAAAAAACCCCAAAGATGTGATTATATTAATTAATTGTATAGGGATCTCAACTGTTTTCCTTGTAGCAAAAGGACAATGTTTCAACAAAATTTTGGGTTAGGAAGATGGACAGAGGGATTCGGAGATCTGTGGTAGGTGGCACCTGGGCAAGGTGCTGTTTGGCTCCATGGGATTTTGTAGGAGACAGTGAATGAGATCAGGGCTGATAAATACCGTACTGGAGGGAGGGTAGGTAGGGCTTTTTGTGATACTCAATATTTAGATGCAGTTTTTTCATGTTTTTTAGTTATGTGTGTTAAGGTAAATTTTCAGGTTCATATTTTTTTTTTCTTCAGTCAAGAAGATATGCTACTAGTGTTCCTTGGCTGAATTTTATTATATCTTAAGTCTTCTATGTATACTTCCTAATATTGCATTTTCTTTACAGATAAATTTGCGCCTCATCTTGGTAAGCGGGAAAACAAAAGAGTTCTTATTTTCACCAAATGACTCTGCTGCAGATATTGCAAAACACGTGTATGACAACTGGCCAATGGGTGAGTAGTTGTGTGCCTTTCAAGATCTTAAATGGCTAGTTAGAAGCTTCCCTGTGTTTTCAGCCTGAAGTGCCCATAAACTTATCTCTGTTCTGAACGTTCAAATTAAATATATTTATTGTGTATCTGGGCATAGATTTATATAGAAATATAATTTTCTTCTTGCCTTCTCTGTTTCTTTGATTATGCAGAATTTTAGATGCTTTGACTATTTCCCACTTTACCTCTAAACTAATGCTTCTTCAAACTGAAGTTATTTCTTTTCCTAAATCTTCTGTCCCTTTTCTTGATCAATTTTGGTAGAGGATCTAGTAGTAACTGTGAGGAGGACTTGAACTGTGGGAGTTATCAAAACTCTTATGTGAGGACAGCCAATGGAAAATATGGCATGTCACAGGAATGCAATAGTGTGGTTGAGTTTCAAGTACTTATTACTTATTACCTTATCTTGGCAAGGATCTGTAATAATGATAAATTTCCAGGGAAAAAGCAAAGATAAAAGAACATTACAAGAGGCGTTAAAAGACAGAGGGAAAGTGAGGATGTTAATAGGAATATATTTGTTGTTATGCAGGAATATTAACTTTGGAAAATGGGATTCAAAACTAAGATGTGTATCAAATATGTGAATAGTTCCACAAAAACAAAGTGCTTCTGTTCTCCCTGACTGTGATTTCATGGGAAAATAGCCAAAACAGAGACATAGCATTACATACGATGGAAAAAAAAAAATTCTTCCTCTGGTACAGGACTTCATTTGGTTTACTGTTTCAGTGTTTAAAAAAAGTCTACTGTTTACACAAACTGAAACATTGTAATATCTATTTCTGTGGTGCCTTTGTCAAAGAAGTAGAATGGATGATAATTCATACCAGAAAGTTAAGTGTTGCTAATCTGTACTTTAGGCCTTAAACTGACCTCTTTTGAGGCCAGGAAGAAAAGGGTTGCAGGGGAGCTGGTTTCTCGTTTGTTTTGCTCTGATGTAGCATTATATATTTAATTATATATTTAATAAAATACATAATGGAAGGAGGAGGTCCATAGTCCTCTTAAATATTAGATATAGATGTGCAACATTTTTATTCTAAGAAATCTGGTTAGTGTAGCATCTGTACATATTTTAGTGTGAGCAGAAGACAGTTGTCATGATCCAATGTTCTTCCTATACCTTTATCTGAATTAATAGTGGCAGAACTGTTTTTATTTTATTGAAGGATATTCCTGCAAATACAGTCTTGCAGTCTGAAGCCTGTATTGTACCTGTTTATATGCATGGCAGAATGTTGTAGTACAGGCTCAGAAATTAATGTTATTTTATGCTTTCACTTTGTGTCAGAACATCTAATTAGGAACACTTCAAACTCATTATTTTAGACTTATGAAGTGATATATTAACTGATATTAAATTATGAAGGAAAGTATATCATAATAATAACAAAAGGTGATTTCATACTACAATAGGAAAACAGATGAAGAATGTGAGCGATCATCACCTCAAAGTGATTACAAATCAGTGTGCAGCCTGAGCTTAGTTTGACTCTCTTTTACACTAGTAAAGGACCACAGTAAAGTCATCAGTTTTGATGGCGATGGTTTAGATTAACAGAACAACACCAGAATGAGAGCATTGCCATATATTTGAAAGTTAGTTAATGTTCTGTCATTTGAATGTGTTTCTAACAGCATCCAGTGTTCCCAATCTGTGAAAAACCTGAAGGTTCCAGATTCTAGGCTTGTATTTGGGAAGAAAGCCAGACTTTAAAGTCTCTTTTCTGAAGAAAAGGAAAAGTAAGACTGGCCATGGAAGCCTCAGTTCAAGTATCTAGTATCCCAAGGGAGTACTCCAAATCTTGATGAATATTTAATTGCCAAGGAGAGAAGAACAGTGTCAACTTAAAAGACTGGGGAAAAAATCTACTTCAGAATAGGCTATAGGTTTTCACATATGTTAGCCAGCTAGCTGTTTTCAGAGCGAGGGTGCTCTTCTCTAACGTGGGGCTGAGAAATCTTGGTGAGGACGAAATTTCCTTGAAATACAAATAATGCTATGAAAAGATTGTTTTTTACCATTATTTTGACTTGTCAGAATCTTGTGGAGAAAATGAAAAAATTCATGAAATACATCCTCAGTGTCACATGTCAGCAGGATTAAGCCAAACCTCTCCTCCACTCTCCTCTTTTGGTTTAACCCGTGTTAAATAAGGATTTCCTCACACCTAGTTGAAAATATCCTGTTTATATTCATATGTACAATTTTGGCAGGTTTCCTCTTTCCTTCCTCACCCCCAATTTTCTTCTAAGTACTGTTATTGAATTCTTTTCCTACAGTGATCATTTGCTAGACTTTTAAAAAATAGGTAAATATTTTCTTAGTGGCTCATTTGGTTATCAGAGAAACTTAAAATTTGACAACACCCCAAAAAGAAATGTTTTAGTGTCGGCCAAGAAGCAAAATCTAAAAGGATAGACAAGGTGATAGGTTAACCATGAGGTACTTGTGCCAAAATATAGTCTGTTTTCTTTTGGTTGCCTTTTTTTATTAATATCATTCTAGTACTGTAAGGTGGCTGAGCATGTCTTCTTTACAAGTATAGTCTAGATGGAGTTCAGACTCTGTAAAGCACACACACAAAAAATAAAATTACTGGTGTCTTCCAACAGATAGTTTATCCTAACGCCTGTGACAATTCTGATCCTTAACTTCGCCCCTTTTACAGCATAGCAAAAATGGCACTTGCTTGAATTGCAAGACAATTGAATCAGGCAAGGAATGGAAATGTTTGAAATTCAAATAGCTTTGGCTGTCTAATTTTGTGAACTTGGCACATTACAACCCCCAGGAATATTACGGCTTCTGTGTGCGCTTTTGCTTTTGCTGCCAGCCGTGCCAGCGCAGGGCCCTGCACACCTGCCAAACTGCTCGCTCTCCTGGGTCCGCTGTGACCGAGCCCGCGATGGCTGCAGGAGACTGTTTCACTCCTCTCTTCCTGCTTGCTTTTCCTCACCAGATGCCTCTTCATACACTTTCCACAGTGATGGAGGTGTGGTGTTTTTCCCCCTCTTTTAAATGCCTCCCTTTCTCCCCTTTTCAGTTCTCCTTTTGTGATGCCAGTTGCCACTGTCTGTATGTTAATTGTATGTTCTGAGTAAAGTGATTGGTTTCTGTTGTCTGTCCTGATCCCTTGCTGAATATTCATTTTGGTATATAAACACTACAAAAGCAGAAAAGGAGAACATTTGTGAACAGCTGGTACCAGATATGTGGTCAGCTAAGAAACAGAAGATAATTGTATTCCCAGAGAACCAATTTAAATTCAACATTTAAAAGTTTATGATATTTATTCTGAAAGCAAAGTGCATATTTATTGTTCACATTGTGACAAAGAACAGAAAAAGAGTAGGAAATGGTCTTTTAGGCTTATAAATGATTTATTACAGCTTAAACATTATAGAAAATGCATTACAGGAAAATGAATGCTTGCCTTTTCCCGAATCACTGTTTGCTACCTAGAAACATATACAGATTGTTCTTTGAGAAGTTTCTTAAAATGTATCAGTAAATGTCTGCTCTGAGAGAGTCAAATTCTCTGTTCAGTCTGTCCATAGTGACTGTTTGGGGCTGCTCAGTTTGCTGCCCCCTCTGGACATTTAACTGGTTGAATCTAGTCACCATTGAACACTGCTGAGCAGCCTGCAGAAGAAGCACTGTCAGTTCTCTGATCTGTGAATCCTACTTTAAATTACCTGGTGATGACTGGTATGGCTTGGGAATCTGCGTTAGCCAAGTGGATATTAAGTCTGAATGTAAACAGGAAGCAACTTGCTTTTACAAAATGTTTTCCGAAGGACTTGTATAAGCATTAAGTATCATAAGCTATCTGTGAAAAAAGTTAATAACACTTATACTTGCAAGCATAAAATAAAGTGTTTTAATGCCCAACATCAAATGATAAATTTAAGAATAGATTTTAGGAGTGCTTCTCTTTCTGAATCTTCAGGCTATGCTCTCTTTAATGTGAAAGAGTCATCTTAGTTTTCTTCCTGGGTAAAGATGAGAAAAATAACAGAAGATATTTTTATTACTGTGTAACAGTGAAAATTCTCTTATTTCTTTTCAGATTGGGAAGAAGAGCAGGTCAGCAGTCCAAATATCTTGCGGCTTATTTATCAAGGGAGGTTTCTTCATGGCAATGTCACACTAGGAGGTAATGGCAATAAGTCTTATTATACAGATTATCTAGGCAGAGGAGATCTTTATTTAAAATAGAATAAATACTACTTTATGGTTCAAGATCTCAATATAATTTACTATATACTATTTTGCTACTGCATAGAATGACATATTGTGTCTTATTTTTGGTTCATCTTGTTTTCCTCCTGTTATAGCTGGTTGTTAGGCTTTGGAAGGTATCACCTGGTAAGTTAAGTCTCTTCTTGCATAAAGGAACAGCAATACTGCTTGTATTTATTGTCTTTCTAAATGGAATATTTTCTTGCATTTTTCTTACACTGCACTTGTAGGGCAAGCTACTGCATAAACATCTAAGTATTTTAAAATGTTGGGTAAAGATTATGATAATTGGTTAAACAATACTTTAAATCTTAGTGCAATGAAGAAAGACACCCTATGAATGAGAATGAGGGGAAGCATTCTTGCTGTCCAGTGCTCTCCCAGGGATACAATCACATAGTTATGCGAAAACAAAAGTAAATGGCTTTACTTTATATGCTAAGGAAATGCAATTCAACTGTGCCCCCTTGTGGCGTGCTTTTTCCTACAATTGTATTTTTTTTTAATGCCTTTTACTGGAGATATGAAACAAAATTGTAACAATTAATAATTTTTCTTTTTATAGATAAAAGCTGCTAGTATATCAAATATATCAATGTCTAAACAAAATGGGACTCTCTTCTCTTTTTGTGCTGGTCTAAACATAATTCTCTGTGTACAGATTGTATAAATTCATGGGTTTTGGTACTTGAGTGCAATATAGAGAGGAGAATGTAATATGAAACCACTAATGAAATGTTTTTGAAGCTAAGATAAACCTAAAAGGAATATTTGTGGACCGCTTACAGGGATCTTTCCTTTAAAAAGTGACTGGGATAATACAGCCATTGATTAGCTTTCCAACATTACTGATATTGGCTGGTGATGTACTTTTAGAATACATCTACCCTCCATATAAATCAATTTTTAATGTTGCTCTGTATACAAACAAGATCATTGTAAATTCAGCTGGATGAACTCTGAAATTTTTATTCACTCTGTAATTTGCATGTTTACATGGTGCTAATGGGTGCAGCAAGTAGTAGTTGGGGTAGGGCTGAAAAACAAATGTGTTAGTCTTGGATCCTCTCTGTGACTACAGTGCCTTACCTTAGATTTTCCAGGCAAGGATAGCTAAATGGGATTTTCTTTGCCATTCATCTCTAGGTGTTGCCCTTGATCACCAGTGCTTGCTTCCTTTACTGACATCTGTCTAAATCACAAGCAACTTTGAATGTTTGTTTAATGAGTTATGCTGAAAAATAATAGCTGCATGCTCCTGACTCTTGCATTAACTCAGGTCTATGGATTTTGAACACATACTTGTGTTCAGGGCATTTTAGTTCCTTGTTAATCATTCAAGCATTGCAATTTAATCATAATGATTTTACCCTGAGGATCTTACATGTATATTAGTGTTTTTCAAAGACCTTTTTGTTGCTCTATTGTTAAAAAAAAAAAAAAAAATCCCTAAAACATTGGTTTACTTCAGTACTAATGAATTTATCTGGAGTAAGATTATACAGCTGAAAGGGGAACAAGAACCCATGAAGCAGCCTGAAAAGCCTGTTACTTCAATTTGTGGTATTCATTTGATGTAACCCTAAGTGAACTAGGTATTTTTTTTAAAGGAAAAAATAGAATTCCTTGTTAAATACAACATTTAGTTTCTTTTGCTCTTATAATACAGTTTCTTTAAGCTTTTATATCAGTCTATAACTATGAATTACAGCACTTAGTGTTTTATTTGCTTTAGGTGATCAGGAAATATTGACTGGAATTTGGACTTACTGTGTACTGAAAGACACTTTATCAACTCATGAAACAAAAGTTTCCAAGGAAACGGATTTTTTTTTTCCCCCAGAGTACACTTTCAATCATGTTTAAAAAACAGCGTTGTAGCATTCTAGTTGTTACCTCACATTTCCATGTAAAATCTTATGAATCTGAGAGTCCTAGAAACTGGAGAGGCCTCAAAAAAAAATGACAAATTGTTGAGAAAAACTGTTTTTTGAGTGAAAAAAATATTTTAAAGAAACCGTGTCTTTTGCCACCTTGTCTTAATACATATTCTGAATGGTTTGTCACTGCAAGAACAAGAAAGCTAACAGCATTGGAAGTGGTCAAAGAAAAGCGACTTCTCTGTAAAGCCTGCCATGTTGCTCTTGCCTGTGGTGCCTGAGCCCCACTGTTTTGTTGCTTCCTGTCTGTGCGAAGCATTGAGGAGTCAGCGCGCCAGAGTTTGTTGTTCAGCTTCCAACAGGAAATTTCATCTGGTCTGCCGTTTGCATTTGAAATAGTATTAAATAGGGAGGTCATGCTGTATTTGACAGTTCTCTGTTTCCAGTTAGATAATGGCAATAGGCAATGTTTTGCTTTCTTATGAGGAAAACAACAACAAAAAACCACACCTCCCACACATGTATACTCACCAAAAAAGAGGGCGAAAAGGAAATTCTGACAATAGAAAATCTGTAATAAAAATAGAACTAAACAGATGGGAAAGGAATTAAATAAGGACTTAGTTTAAGTGAGAGAAAGACATGAAAGAACAAAGAAGGCAGCAGGAAAAGATCGCTGAGCATCACTGATGGTACTCTTTCTTGTGCTCCAAAGCAAGAAGAAATTGCTAAAAAGAACCTGTGTGTGAGCTAGGCAAACTATTAGCTGAAATGAATTAATTGAAATATTAGCATACTTTTACTTGATTACTGTAAATAATTAATCTCCACAGCTCACTAATCAAGTCTCCTCAAGTGTCTTGATATTATGTAAGATACCTGTAATGTGATTAGTTTGTAATATTTTGATCTTTCTGTAGTGGCTTCTTAAGAGTTTGTGTAATGAAGAAAATCCCTTTACATTGAGTTTAACTGACTGTTAATATAGTCTTTGTAGAGTTCTCAGTTGTATCAAAGAATCAAGTACTTAAAATACTTTATCCTTTTCAGACTTGCAGCTATCAATAGCTCCTTGTTGCAGGCACAGACTGTTCTTCAAGTAGACTAAGAACTTTCAGATCTCATTTTCTATAGAGATGGCTCTTCCCAAAGTACAAATACTTCAAAGAAGCTTGTGTATCTGTTCATCCCTCCATATGCTTACACCTGTGTTGTAATCATAACTTGCATTTTCTAAACAAATATATAGACAATTAAAATGATTCAAAAGCAGTATTGTAGCTAGACCTGTATTGAACATACATAGTCACCAAGTACTAGGTTCCCCCCACACCTCCCAATTCAGGATCTATGCTGTAGTGACTGAAATGAAGAAAGAGGCATTTTCTCTTTGGTCACATTCAGGTTTATTGGTCACGTTCTTTTTAAATGCCATGGTGCACTGTATGTGAAAATTAAAGTTTGAGTAGAATTCCTCCTTTCAGATTCAATTTAAGTCAGAATGGTTTGTATATTTAAGAGAAATATTAAGGTTAAGTCTCTTTTGTTTTTCTTCTATAAGTTTTAAAAAAAAAAAAGCTATATAGGCATCTTTACCATATATTTCTCAGGAACAGTAGACAAGAAAGATGCTTAGTCTATGAGTTGGAGAGGGGGAACAAAGCTAACTTAATATGTAAAACTTCTATAAATAACTTTTCCTAAAAATTATGTGAAGATGCTTAGGTTCAGAATATTGAAACTGGCAATAAGTATCAGTAAAAGGAATAATAATGAATGCTTTTATTTCAAGGAGGCCTGAAGTTTTGCTAAATATTATACCACAGTGACAAAAACATAAATTCAGCATTGTATTGCTATAATTAATATGAAAATGACTATTTTAGTTTCAACAATAAGCAGAATAAACTATTGAAAGATCTGATTTTGTTATTTTGTGTTAATAAAACTCAGATAAGCAACATAAGGAGAGATACCGTATATGATTTAAATGTTTTAAATTTGAGGTTTTTCACATGATACATCATAGGTTAACATTAAAACTCAAGGTGCAGACCTAGTTCAAAAAAACTGCATGATACTTACAAAAATATATTTTAGGAGAATCTGTCTTGCGGTGGTTGCTCAGTGTTGTTGGGATTTTTTTGTTGTTTTGTTTTGTTTTTTGKTTTTTTTTGTTTTTTCTCAGGAGTAACAATGTAGTGGTTGAATTAGCCACTTCCTTGCATCGTTATGAATAGAGGATGCTTAGCACCTGAGTCTTGGCATAAATGCCCATTTTACTTTCGCTCACAGCAGGAAGAATAAGCTTCATAACATGAACATCATAATCTTCAAGAACATAATGTTTTATCTGATTATTACCAAGTCCTAAGACCCTGATCTGTAAAACTTTTGTCTGAAATGCCTTTATAGATAATTATAAGTAAGAAGTTCAAACTTAACAGTAAAAATTTGAAGAGGAGCTAATCCAATTAAAGCTACAGCTTCAATTGTCTGGATGTTTTGAAGAAAGATGGCGACTGTATTATATTAATAAATCTCCCTTTCTCCTTTTGCAGCATTAAAACTCCCTTTTGGTAAAACAACAGTGATGCATTTGGTGGCTAGAGAGACATTGCCAGAGCCAAACTCTCAAGGTAGGCAGTGAACTAGAGAGACTTCTAATCCAACAAGATGGAAAAGTGTTCAGAACTGTTATGGGCTTTTGGGGTATTTCATAGTAGGGAAATGTCCATATGGTTCATGAGTAGTTCTTGTGAACCAAGTAACTGAATACTTTTGTACATGTTGTTTATAGAAAACTAAGAAATGAGTTGTCTATTTTAGCATTTTTATAGACTGTAGGAATGTACCCAGACCTTAGAAGGCTTTAGTTTTTATTGTTGAAAAGTATTCCTGATTTTCATATTTATGTATGCAAGTGTTTAATAGCAATAATAATAAAAAAAATGTTTTTCCTAAAAATAATTTAAAAACACCCTACTTATTTCAAGCTTATTCATGCACAGAACAAACTAACTGCTTTAGAAATTGCTTGTAAGCAAGACTTTTTTTGTTGCTCCACAGGTCAAAGGAACCGTGAAAAAACTGGAGAAAGCAATTGCTGTGTAATCCTGTAAGCCCTGTTAGCTTTACCTGCTAAGTGTGATGTAATATAGTCTTTGTCTTTCATGCTGCTGGAATAGAAGAGGCCCTACCTTGCTTCAAACACCTGTAGGAAGAGCCTGTCTGTAAATCCATGGAACTGAAATATTACACGAACACTGTCACATTAGTCTTTTTTTCTTAAAAAAAAAAAAGAGAAAGATCTATGAACATTTTCATTGATTTTTTTTTCAATTCCTGCTTTTTGTTTGTTGAATAATCTTACAGTACATTGTTTCTTGAATGAATTCAATCTCCAGAAAAGTTAATGCGTTCTTTTCCATAGCAGGAATCATTTTGCTACAGCAGTAACCTCCATTAACCGGATCTAACCAGTCAAGCTTTCTAGATGCAATTTGCACTAAATACGGTTGACAGTATGTTTCTCATCAACAATCTCTAACAATATTTCAGACACCTAGTAATAACCTACAATGTATAATGCAACACTGGAAAATAGTATATCTGTAATTAAAACAAAATCTCTTGGCCAAATCAAAGGAAAAACTTAAGTCAATTCTACCTAAGTCAACCTTGGTGGCCGAACTGGCACAGAATACTAACTAAACCAAGTCTAACTATATTTATATTTTAACTGCAACAAACAAAAAACTATGTGCCTGTAATTTAAAAGCACTCTGTAGAGGGCTGATGAAACCGATCTTCTTTCGTTACTGCGTGCACTCTTATCTAGTACATTAGTTGAGTGCTTATTCAGACAGCACAAACAAGTGCAGAGAGTGCATTTCCTAGCCTTAATATGGGAGGGGTAATTTCCTGTAGTTCATAGGCTTTTATTATTGTGCATAAATGTTAGAAGACATCATTTACTAATCAATTTTATGTATTTGAATATTGGCAATTGGTGTTTTTCAGTCATTTTCTCATCTGTACCTTAGTGTCCAGTGTCATGCTTACTCATTAGAGACTTCAAAAGAAATTAAAATTTAAAAAGCAAAAAGAAAAACCTCTGCCATAGTACTAGTTTTGTTTCTTTATGTAATCTGCATTTGGTATTAGTGCTTGCAATTGTATTAAAATCAAAAGCTGATTTTTTGAAGGCATACATAATTAAAAAGGATGCCATTCTTTTATTTCATATCAATAATTTAAATGTTGATATGCTAAAGAAATTTGCACAGCACTAAAGCATGAGCTAGTTTCATCTAAACCTGTAAAAAATATAAAAGATTTTATATTTTTTCACTGGGGAGGAATTCTTCCTGGCTGAAATTACAAATATGTGTAGAATATATTTAATAAAAATCTTATAAAATACATAACTATAGAAGTTAAATATAGATTGGCGTGTAGTATAATAGAACAATATTCCATATAAATAGCTTTAGCCTTTAAAAAAAGAGTCACAGGTTGACATTGTGTTCTTGTACTTAAGTGTCTACAACTCTTACAGATGTTCTGTGTAATTGTTTTTTCGAATGATCAGCATCATTCAACTGTAATCGGGTTATTTTATCCATTGTTACTGCTTTGATGAAATGCTTTATATGCAGTAGATTTACAAAAATATTGTTCATACTGATCAGAATTAAATTTGTATAGAGCAGAGTTTTAAAACAAATTGTAAATAGCACTAAACATTTTCTTTCTGCAACCTGTACTGATAGACTCTTCTGTAAACTAAATAAAAGAATATTGTAGTGCATTTTGGTGGTGTTTTAAGGGTTATCATAGGGTCTGTAACTAATTTAATAATATTTTTTAATCTGGAATACTAATAAGGACTCCATTTTATTTAAAAAAAAATGCTAATGGTATTATTTACCACTTTAATTTTGTTTTCATTAGAATAGTGATTTCATGAATGGTTCAAACCAAAAGGCTACCCATAAACTTTTCAGAAAAGGATTAAGTTGCCTGTACAAAATACTCAAATGAAAGATAGAAGAATTCCTGGAGTGTGAACACTCCAGCACGCTCCTGTGGCAAGGGCTGCAGGTATGCTCTGAGGATGTGCGTGAGCTAGCTTGTGTCGTGCCCTGTGCTGTGTCTTATGAGGGGAAATAAGTGGCCCAGATTTTTTTCTCTGGATAAGAATATGAGCCTGGGCAGTTACCATGCAGTGGCCCATGCAGTGCAGTGTCACACCCTACTGTACCACATACACTTCTGTGCTCGTTCTGTAAGTTTTTGTAGCCTTCATTTGCTTACAGTGAAGAGTATATGCATACCTCTTAGGGGTCAGGAATTGAGATAACAGCAGTATTAGGTATTCATTGCATAAATGAATGTCAAGGGAAAACTTTCTTTTTGTCTGCAGTGTAGTTAACTTCAACAGCTAACTATTGTGAAACCAACCTTTTTATTTAAGAAAAGGTTTGATAAACATCAGGTTAAGAAAGCTACTAGGAGGCATATTATCATCCCTAAATATGAAATGAAACTTCCCTATTCCAAAATGCTGATCATCTAAGTAACAAAGGCTCATGTGGGAAATGGTTATGACAAACTAACTACAAGGAAAAGAAATGGGCTGAAGCAGGACGTGTTTTATTAGTTCAACAAGTCTTTAAGATACATTGATCTTGAAGAATGAATATCTGAAATGTGATCATGGTTTGAAAAAAGCAGCTAGGTACTTAACACAGAAGAAATGCATTAAAATCCAATAACTTCTAATTAAAATATGTGGCTATCTTGAATAGTGAAGAATGTGGAGTTCACTTCTCTTGAGAAGAATAAAATATGTACGTGCATGTGCCCAAGCAAATGCTTAGATCCTGCTTGGCATTTAAAACGTGCGCTTGTCAAAATGTAACTCCTGCAGAAAGCAAGCAGAACACTTGCCTTAATTTTTCTGCCAATTCTCAGCATTCTGCCTGTTCCAGAGCATTTCTGTTGTGCTAGGCTGGTGAGAAATTGTGGAAAAGAATTGCTGAAAGATTTGTACTTTTTCCATAGATACTTTGTGTTGCGGATTATAGTGCATATTTGTCAAAATAAAAACAAGTAGTTCTTAATCCCAGACTCCTCAGCCTTGCTAAAGCTTACAGATATGTTTCTCTTCTATGTTAATTGGAATCAAGAGTATACTTGCAGGGCATGAAGATTAAGGCTAAGTCTTTGCAGAGTCAGGCTGTTGGATGGTGTGGTAATATATTGAAGAGTTGGACACTAGATTTTCACTGTTAGAAATGATATTTTCCCTATGGAGGAATTACTAGATGTTTTTAAGGAAGGAAAGGAGAGGATGAATTGGAACCTTTCATATTCTGACTAGGGTATGAAGGGACCCTGTCTGTCTCCCATACCATCATGTGTGTTATCAGTCATAAAGCAGTATTAGCACATGAGAGGAAAGATATCTGATAGCAATACAGGTACTCTATCTTCTCCTTTTCTTAAATGATAGCACAAATATGACTGTTTCAATAGTCCTAGGGATTTTTCAGCTGCTGGAGGATGAATGCATAGCTAATGCTTTTAAAATGTTAAAGGCTGTAGCAACATACTGCTTTGATATAAATCCATTGCTGATTTCTGCAGTCTCTGAATGCTTTTCCTTAGTACATTGCATTTACAACAGGAGGTACAGTGACTTAATTTTAAAGAGAAAGATATGGTGTTTAGAAAAAGCTTCCTTCCTCTTATGGGTAAGGAGGGAGGATGGCAGCTATTTCTAGATTGACCAAAAGTCAGGAGTTTCTGCTGTTGCTCTTTGGGGAAGTGAATCCTGTGTATTTTATGGTCCAGTGTGGGCTCTGATTGGATTTGCTTTACAAATCTTACTTCAAGAAGCAAATAGGAAAATGGATATATTTATCTAAAACACTTGCTAACATTATGCTAATTAAATGGATAAATTTAGGCAGATTTCGGGTTACATGTCCCATCTAAATTGGTGTTTAGATCATTAACAGCAGTTGCACCATTGAAACGGATGGGAATTCTGTGCATAAATTGGAGGAAATGTCAGGATGTTTTAGTATTCTTAAAGGAGAATTTCTATCTCTCTATTTCTACTGGAGTATTTAGATATCTTAGATACTGTATCTTGGTCATAACTTGTGAGTATCAAGTTTATTTTCAGAGCACAATAACAGGTTTTTGTTTTTTGAGAAGCTGACAACAATATATGCTTCACCATAATAGGTTGTTAACATCTTCATAGTGTAATAGCATACTTGTCAAAATCAGTCTTTCTGTCACATGCATATGCACGTGTGAAGAGGTTTGCAATTTAATAGGTAACTTATTTACCAATCTATTATAATAGACTGTATGTTTTGAAAAAAAAAATACTGTTTTTTTTTCAATAGTTAAGATTGACTTCTGTTTTCTACCTTTCAAAAATTTGATAAGTTTTTTTAATTACTCTGGAAAAGGAATGAGCAGTGAAATAGAAAATACTGAAGGCTATTCAAGTCAGGTGCACAAAAAATTAAGATACAGGTGTACCTGATGAAGCTAGTTGAATGGATCACAGTGACAAATGACGTCCCGTTTTGAAGGAAAAGGGAGGATATAGTTGAAGTAAAGTACTTGCACAACTTAGATTTCTAAATTAACTGGATCAGTCAGGAACTGAGTAATGGCCATTATGGCAATCACTTTAGGGAGGTTCCTTAGGGTTTGGAAAACGATAACAAAAATGATTAGGCAGTGGAAAGACTACAGAGAGACAGAAGAGAATGAGAGGTTAAGATATCTACAATGATGACAAGCACAGAAAAAACAGATGGAGAACTTCTATTTTCTTGTAATTTCATTGGCCCATTTTTTAAAATTTGTTTGTAATGAAGGGGTGGCAAATTCAAATCTGATTGAAATATTTTTCAAGCAGTCAATGAAACTCACTGCCACTGGAAGTGACTGAGATGAAAACCTGAGGAAGACTTAAAAGGAGAATGGGTAATTGCAAGGACAGAAAGAATTACCAGAAGGGTCATAATTAGTAATAACAAACTTTTTTTCAACAGGATAGTAAATCTTGTCCTTCGGGCATTGCACTACCTTTTAATAAAGAGCTCAAATCCTGGGTGAAAAATACTTTTGGCACATTCCCAGCTCCATTATTTACAACCAATTGCACAATATAAGCCCCAGCCTGTATAAGAGAAATGTAATTACTGAAATCTTAATGAGGATTTGCCTTTAGAAGCCTGTTACTTCCTGACAAGAACTTTTGGTCAGTTAGATGACATTTGTGCTTTCCTGGAGCAGGTTTGAAGGAATAACCTTGTAATAAGAGCTGTCACCCAAGTCTTTTGGTTCCTGGTCACTTTGTTCATCAACACTCCAGGGAAAGGTCTTCTCTGAAAAAACTGGATATGAGGTCTCCCACAAATTTTATTTTTCTTGTTCTCTGGTGATGAAGCCAAAGGGGAGACTGGATGGTCATTGCTCAAAGTCTTTGAGCTTCCCATCATTCTGATTTTGTCACTGGTGCTTCAGGATGCAGACTGCAGTGATCACCACCGCACACCCGCTCTACTGATCAGGAGTCCACAGTAAGGACTGGGAAGGGGAAAAAAAAAAAAAAAAAAAAAAAGCAAATATGGATGCAGTGTGCCTCTGCAGCCATCTCTGCTGAGCTTCTCTGGGACAGGACCTCAATAACTCTACTCTGTTGTTGCTCCTTTCTGATGGGTAGATGCAGCTGCCTGGTGGAGAGAAACAGAGGCTTTGAGCTTCTAAGCCAGGGGCACAATGACAGTTCCTGACACTGCCAGGTCCAGCTCCAGATGAGTCTGCTGCTTGTAGGCTGGGCAAGGCTGCATGTGACAGTGAAAAACCTCGCTGGTGATCAAACTGGTAAGAGGGGAAAGCAGAGGGAGTCTGGGGATGTGGCAAGGGAGGCTTCTTGCTACTGGTGCTGGCCTTTCTTTAGCTGGGGGTAAACACTTTATGATCCATATCAACAGCTGCAAGGTTTCTTTCCCTCCTGCAGACTCCCATGTACAAGTAGGGGAGTTGTATCCCATGGGTCGGGCCATGGTTGCAGAATCCCGAAGGGCCTACGGACTGGAATGGCAGTGGGTGTTTTTTT
Source organism: Apteryx rowi (assembly GCF_003343035.1). Taxonomy (NCBI): domain Eukaryota; kingdom Metazoa; phylum Chordata; class Aves; order Apterygiformes; family Apterygidae; genus Apteryx; species Apteryx rowi. Next base: position 357,047 of record NW_020450430.1, on the reverse strand, counting down.
TCGTTTGGTTTGGATTTTTTTCTCCTGAGTCTGTTTTGGACTGGCCCCTACCTTGTAGGGTGGAGTGATCAGGGCACTGAATCAGAGCTTTAAGCAAGAGAGAGGCACCTCAGAGGCCTCTACCTGTTCTCTCAGCGCTGTGCCTGGCTTGGTGGTCTCAGAGCAGCTTTCTCCAAGCACTACTCTCAAGTGTTGCAGGAACAGAACCAAGTGAAGCAGCTTTCTCAGGTCTAAATGAGAGCAGGCTTGGGCTGGGAGTACCCTTAACTCTGCCCCGAATTGCTGGGGGATTCAGCTGAGGGAAGTGCGGCACTGGCGCTGTGCTGCCCCACAGAGCTGTACTGAGTCCCTGTAAGTTACCCTGGGGGCTGCTGCTGACACCAGGGGGGTCGGGTGACTTGTGGTTCCAGCAGGTCTCGCAGAGGGACGTGTCTGGGCCCATGGCTTTCTCTTGCCTCATTGGCCTGGCAGCTGCTGCAAGCCAGGGAAGGCGTGAGCCTCTCCTCTGGTTTTACCCTTTTGGGTTGTGGGGGGTGAGATTGTGTTTTTCAGTCTTCAAAGACGTAGTTTCTTCTGCCTGGTGGTTAAAAACTATGAGAAATCTTTTGTTCACACTAAATACTCTGTGTGGGCCTCTGTAGCTGGCCTTTTTAATAACCTGAAAATTAATGGTTAAATTTCACAGGCCGTGGTCAGACATTAAGAGCTGCTCTCATTACCTCTGGAAGTTGCTGCATTCTAGGCAGTTAAAAGGTGTGGTGTTTGCTTTGTGTGTGCTTGCCAAATGCCCACCTGCCTTTGAGGAGGTCTGTCTTGTTGGGGATGTATGTCTGTGCTCTGCTTCTGGATGGGATCTGGCTGTGGAAAAACCAGCATGCACAGGTTCACAGACTGCTTGAGGAAAACATGGTCTTAACTGTTGGGTTGGTATAGTGGTATCTCTGTCTTTGACTCTGCTCTGATTTAGCAAAGAACTTTCCTCTCTTTTCTGGAAAGGGGAACCGATTTGTGTAAGTTACTCCATTTTTTTTCAGAGAACAGTTCTCCTGAGAATAGTTGCCTGAAGGACAGGTGTCAGTATTCCTCTTTGCTGGGCTCCAAGAAGGCCAAGTCAGCCAACCGAACAGAAAGCACCATGGAGCTTCCTCATGTCCTCCCTAGTGTCCAATAAAGCTGTTGCAGGGGAAAGCCCAAAGGTTTCCCCTTGTTCCTGCAGGCTGATCTCAGATCCTGCAGAGCCACCCCTCCTTCTTCAAGGGGCAAAATAAAAAATGGAAACACAAGTCCTTTTCATGTTGGTGAGTCATAGAAAACATGAGACCCTTCAGCTAATGAAGCTTCCATGAGCGCAGTGTAATTGGTGTCTAATGCACAACTCCCCTTTCCAACCGCTGGTAGGTATTTAACCCAGTGGTTCAGTTCCTGTGCCTCTGAAACAGTGCACTTGTTATATCTGATACTAGTGTGTGTCAGAGCGAGGTAGAGAGAAGGAGGCCTTATGTGTAAAACCAGGAGGACACGAGAACTTGGTGGACCCTAGTAGCTTAGGCCACTCTTGGGCTTGCCAGGAGACCTGTCCCTGAGGAAGGGTAGTGGGAGTTGCAAAAACGTGGGCTGAAGCTTATTATCTGCTGAGTGAGAAGTCAATGCAATTTGATAGCCCTTAAATGCCTCTGCCCCTCAGTCAGGCAGCGAGCGCTGCTGCGGCCCCAGACACGCTGGAACTGGTGCGGTGTGAGGGGGTGCGCAGCATCCCCTCTGCAAGGGGCTCCTAGCCGTGCTGCTCGACCTGTCCTTGGGGGTGCTGACAGGCATAACAAGGCTTAAATTAGAGATGTACTAAATCCCTAATTGTCATGTTTGGCCAAATACCTCAAAAAGGTTTTCAACCAGAACTAGAAGGAAGTATTCGTGGCACAATAGAAATATCATATATATTCTATTTATTCATTTAGCTTCTGTGAAACAGAATTGTAGTAATAAATTCCAGTTACCAAAGCCAAAGGTAGCACAGTTAATGGAGGGGCAAAAAAAAGGCTGAGTTCATTTCAACTGGGGAAAAACAAGGTACTGCAACACCTGGGCATCAGAATCATACACGTAGGGCTATTTGTAAATAGTGCTAGTGATGGCACTTTTGGATTTTACAAACTAATACTGAGGCTGTATTGATTCCTGAATACAGGTGCTGAATTATAATGTCTGATTGTCCTTTACATCTGCAGTTCTTGCGCTTATTTCTTTATAGACGTGTGATTTCTATGGATGAAAAAGAGCTTTGTGTTCAGAAACAGTGTTAGAGAGATGAGCTGGTTTCACTGAGAAATGCAAATGTGACAGATGTCTGTAGTAGAGGCAGAGGCTTCCCATCTTGCTAGATCCTGGAAAGTTGCTTACATCAGCTGCAGACCAGAACTTTGCCTGCTGTACCTGCTGCTGCTTCTCCTTTTGGATATTTGTAGTTGCCATAATGCTCTTAAATGTGAAAATAAAATCTCATCAAATGATAAGTACCAAAGCAGGCACTTCTAGTCAGCTGAAAGTGAGTACCATAAAAGTGGCTTTACAGTCCTAGTTTTGGCATGAGAACAGTATTTTTCTCCTGAAAACCAGAAAAAAGATTATATATGATACACTAAAGAGAAGACTCAGAAGCATGTAATAGATATTATCCATTCTAGGCTGAAAATCTAACCACAATGTTTGAACCCAATTCAACAAAAATTTACCAATCTTCCTGCATGATTTCTCCTCTTCATGCCTCTTTTAAGTACTGAATTTTCTTCATAAACATGAAAAATCACCTTTCCCTGTAGTACAAACTCTTGGCAATGCTGCACCATCAATCCTGTCATGCCTGTAAGAGGAGATGTATTTCATTCTCTGTGGCTACTGCATCACTGCTCTCTTTTGGGACTGCCAGCCAAAGCATGCATAGAGGTTACTGCCATTTCGTGGTAGCCCCTGCGTAATTGCTGTCTGCTTGCCTGGGTCTGTATCAGGCCCTGGATGAGGCCACTGGATTCTCTGGCACTATCTGGAAACTGCAAATGGGAAAGTTTCTGAATTTATTTAGGAAGAACCTGCAATGATTTTCCCCATTTCGTGGCTCTGATTGTGCAGATGGCTGTACCAGCAATGTGTATTTATATACTCCATTTTTTTTAATGTAGTAAATACTGAATTTGGAAAGTCAGGCTGCTGCAGCAGGAAATCGGTCTTCTTTCCTTATATGAGATATGCATTTTTTTAGAACACTGTTCTTGGTGGAGTAATAAATGCTAGCTCTAATGCAGTCATTATTAAGCAATTATAGGAAAGGTTCAGAGAAAATGGCTGAGAACCATAACCCACAAGTCATTCAGGAAGGTGAGGAAATGAGACTGTTGTAGTCTAAGCAGGTATATAAAATGCTTTGATTATCAACAGGAAAGTCAGCTGGTGTGCAGATATATCTCATAATGGCTGAGTTTGGGCTGGTGTCAGTGAACATCTTGGAACACCAGGGCCCGAACCGAAGCACTGCTGTCTACTTTCATTATCAGTAATCTCACAGTCTTACTCTTAATTTTTTCTTCCAGTGCTTCTTTTCTTTTGGGCCATTTGCATTTGAGTTATGCCAAACTGCAGGACAATATTCATATATGAGTGTAGGGGAGAGGAGAGATTTTTCTATCAGCAAGTGAATGCAAGTCTAAACTGATGCAATATCCCCAGTAGGAAAAGGGCAGAGGGAAAGGAGGTTGCACTGATTTAGCCCTGTTTAGCTTCCCTTCTGCACTCATCCCTCAATGCTTTTTTGCATCTGTCTAAAAACTGTAAGAATCCACCTTGTATGAATATGTATAGCTCATGTGTTACATGGTACTGACCCCCAAACTCGTCTGCTAAGTCTATGCAAATGTAACTGGCCTAACTAAGTGTTCGAGAGCTCCTGCTGTCTGCCTGCAGTTTGTTCAGCCTTTCTCAGCCCAGACTACCCTGGGATTTATCAGCAGACTGGAAATTACTGTACAATTTCCTTTCTTCCCTTTCAAAGGTTATAAACTGTGACTGGCCTGCTTTAGTCAACTGTTGTGAACAATTCTGCGATTGCTTGTTATCTCTGAGCAGGCATATGCTCTGCTGAAAATATTTTGGAAATCAGAGAGGCTGATTCTCATTTCTGTTAAGGAGCACATATGCCATGAGGGTGCCTGAGGAAGGTTTCAGTGTTAGCAGATGTGAAATTTGCATGTGGATGGAGCCTTTGAGCGCCTTTGTGCTGACAGCGATGTAGAGGGGTCTTAGTGCCTTGAACCCAGAGGACACTTGCTTCATTCAAATTGAAGTGATCCCTGGTAGTGGGGGGCAGTGTCCTGAATGTGAAGTACATTGCCAAGCATCAGGCAAGGCTAGCAGCTGCAAAAGGACTGATCAAGGACCCAAGACCTTTGGAGTCTTCTCCAGAAGAAATTGCATGAAATGGACTGCAGAGTGCTGGAGACCCAATGTCAACACAGCTGTTTTACAAACTTCAGTTAGCTGAAACTTCATTCTGTCAAGATAACCTTGTTACAGGAAATGATAATGCACTAGCAGAAGTAGCCATCACAATGATATTGATTTTAGGAGTATGCTGATAAACTAGGAACACAGGAAGCAGACTTGGCTTGTCTCCAAGGATTGCCTACAGATAGGAGGAGTAAAAAAAACAAAAAACAAAAAACAAAAAAAGAACAATAAAGGTACTGAGAGACAGGACCCAATCTGATTCCCACAGTAGCTCTGGAAAGGTGTCTATTGACTTCATGTTTTGGGGGGATCTGGCCCATACCAAACATGATGAGAGTTGTGATAAGTTTCCCACTGAAACACTTTATCTCTCTTCTGTGGGCTGCAATTGATGTAGAATATGAACTGACTGGATTCGATGAATTCCACTACAAAGGAAAAACAGAGGATTTGGCAAAATACAAACCTCATACTTCCAGCTTTTATGTCTGAACAGAGAGTATTGAGGGCCCTTCAGAGGGGTGAATTGGTCACCTCTCTGGATAAGGCTGCCCGGGAACAAAATGCAGATACTGACCTGATCTGTTTGCAGTTCTGACTGTGGCAGGGCTGAGTTCAGGAGACCTTGATCGTTTTGATCTTTAACTAGAGTCAAGTCCCCACAGGACAGAGAACCCTCTGGACATCTGAGTAAGTTGACATGCAGACAAAGGTGCCTCTCCCATGTTTTCCCTTTGCACAGCCACCTGCAAGGGGCAAGAGGGGAGAGAGTTGTTTCCTTTAGTGTCTGAGTCCTCTGGCTCTGCCTGCACTGCAAATGCAGTCATGGAGAGGTCTCGGGACATGTCTCTCTGTCTAGGTGATTATGGTACCACTTCACCTGTGGTGCTATCATGTTTAAAAAATAAATAAATAAAATATATGTATATGTATGTATATCCTGCTAAAGCTTTGTCATGTCTACTGCCTTAGAAAGCAATCTACAGCTCTCAAGAAGTCTGTTGCATTGCATCTGTGATCTAAAGCTCAGCTAGCACACTTCTAAATAATTACTGAGGAGAAAACAGAATTTGGGAAGAAGAGAGGAGTTGGTAATGGCAGCCATTAGGGATATATCTCTTTCATTAGGCCTTTCAAAACTCAAGTCATCCAAATCTACACCCTTGTTTGCTTCACCATCACTACCCAATGCAAAGTTGTGCATGTGGTCCTCCTTGGAAAAGCCATTAAGATTTGCTTTGGAGCATTTGTTTTAATAGAGACTTTGCAAAACAACCATCATCGTGTTACTCTTTATTGTTGTTAGAAGGACTAAAGAGCATAAGGCAAGAAGTTTGGAAGATTTGCCACCACACTCACCTGAGCATAAYATCATGAGTCACAAGATGACAACTGTGCTGACCTTTGAAAGATCATGGAGATTGTGGGAGGTCTCTGACATCTGGAAAAAAGCAAGTGTTGCCCCATTTTCAAAAGGACAATCTGAAACACTAGAGGCTGGTCAGTCTTATTTGGTCCCTGGGAAAATTACCGAGTGAGTTGTCTGGGAACACATTTCTGGACACATGAAGGAGAAAACGAATGGATTTGCCAAGGGTAAATCATACCTGACCAGCATGATTGCTTTGATGATAAAAACAACTGGATTTGTGGGCAAGGGTTCAAGAGCAGGGATTGTCATTTACTTCAGCTGTAGCAAGGCTTTTGAGGCTGTCTCTCCCAATGTTCTTGTATGCAAATTAGGACATGATGGTTGGGATTGGTGGGCAACTAGATGGGTAAAAACCTGGTTGGATGATCATGCTCAAGGAGTAGTCGTTAATGGGTCATATGCCACCTGGAGGCCAATAACAAGTGGGGTACCACAGGAGTCCATCATGAGACCTGTCCTGTTCCACATCTTCACCGATGTCCTGAAGGAGGAAACAAAGTGCACTTGTCAAGTTTGCAGGTCACACCAAATTGGGGAGACCGGTCAATACGCTTGAGGGCAGCGCTGCCATTCAGAGGGACCTAGAGAGGTCGGAGGAATGGGCTGACAGGAACATCCTGAAGTTCAGCAAGGGCAAATGTGAAGTCCTGCCCTGGGCAGGAAGTGCCATTGCAGTGACACAGGCTGGGGACAGCCTGGCAGGGAGCAGCTCTGTGGAAAAGGCTCTGGAGGTGGATGGGCAGCAAGGTGAGCAGGAGACAGCAGGGAACCCTAGCAACAAAGGCGGCCAACAGCATGCTGGGCTGGATTAACAGGAGCAGAGCCACTAGATGGAGGGAAGTAATTATTCCCCTTTAATCAGCAGTTGTTAGACCACATCTAGATATTGTGTCCAGTTTCCCCCCTCCCCCACCCAATGCAGGAAAGGCATTGATAAACTGGAGTGAGTTTAGGGGAGACCACCGAGATGGTCAGGGCTGGAGTATTTGGCCTATGGGGAGAACCTGGGAGAGCTGAGCTCATCCAGCCTGGAGCAGGGACAGCCTCAGGACCTGACAGCAGCCCCAAGCACCTACAGGGAGGGTATTGAGGAGATGGATCCAGGTGATCCAGAGCAGGAGGATGAGAGGGAACAGACCTAAATTGAAACAGACTAAGGATAAGGGGTTTTTTGCTGTTAGAGGTTGACAAATCCAGCGACCCCAGGGCTTTCTGCAGTTGCTGTTGCTCTCTGCTAGCTCTGGCTACTGCCTGGTTCTGTGGCCTAGCAAGTATTCCCCATGGGCACGTTCACATGCACATGGCCCCACTGATCAGCCCAGGACATGGAGCCTTTACTGGCACCCACATAAACGTTAGCAGCACCCACACCATCATAGACACTGATGATGGCCCAGTCCTGTTCCTCCTCTCCAGCTGATCAGGACTGAAGGCCACTGGTGGACTATATACATCTATATATACGCATACAGTATGGGGCTCTCTAGGAGCTGGCTTTAGACACTCATTCTATCCAGTAACTGGTTCCCAGGCTTCCCCAGTTGCTGGCACTCAGCACCACAGGCCTGGAGGCTCATGGCTGCAGTTGTTGGCACGCAGCCTTCTTATCCTCCTTGCCCGCTGGTCTGGCTCAAAGTTTGCTTGCATTCACACAGGCTCCAAATGGAGAGTGAGTGTACTGCGGAAGGGGAGGAGGAAGCCTCTCTCCAGTGCTGTCTTGAATGATGGTGGCTCTGTATAGCTGGTGGTAAAGACCCCTGCATACTTTAAAGCTTTTGCCTTCTAGTTTGGAGTGGGGAAGGCAATCCGTATTAAGATTAATGTGGGACAGGCGAGTCTGAAAGGGATAATTTATTTTCTCCATTGTGGTTGGCAGTGTCTCCAATTCAGATGATTCTGCCAAAAAACACGTGGTTAATGAGACAAAAGTATGAGGCAGTTTGTTTCCTGTTGGGGCCATCTCTTTCCTCTGGCAGATGTCTCACGGCTTGGGAAAATTCTACAGCTTCAGCTAAACTGATCTGACTTTCCCATGCATCCTGCTGCATAAAAATGCTCTCTGAGCCCCTAAATCAATATATTCCTTCCTCTACCTCTGAGATCACTTATCTCCAGTGAGTTCCGTGTTCTTCCTGCAGACTGCTGAGCTCATTCGTTTGCTCCGAGCACGCCTATCAAGCTGCATGCGTTGCAAGAAATCTTCAAACTCCTGTGCCCAGTGCAGCCTGACTTGAAGGAATTCTCCTCTTTGGTCACAGCAAAGTCTGACCGAGGAAGCTGCAACTAATTCTGCTGCTCCTTCCCTCTGCAAGGGAAGAAATTGACATAATAGCAAGGCAATTCCTAATGAATAAATATAACTGGCTATACAAATGATCCGAGGCGTACGACAGTCCAGCCCCTCGCTGCTCTGCAGGGCTGAAGCAGGGGCAGCGCCAGTTTCCCGTCCCACTGCGGGCTGGGGGCGTGAGGCCCCGGCTCTCCCCTGCAGTCATGGGGCACCCCGCTGCTGGCCAGATGGGTCGGTGCAGGCAGGTTCCTGGAGCGAGGCGCTGGGCGGCGGCTGAAGGCGGCCGGCAGCCTCCGTTGCYGCCCAGCGCTCCTGCTGGCACTGCCTGTCCCTGCCGTCGCTGTTGCGACCGCGTCTGGGCAGAGGCTGAAAACCCGCAGGCTGCAGCCTGCTGCCTTGGCCTCCGGCCACCGATGCGCGCAGGCAGGTCGGTCTGTCCTGGCGCAGCTCTCCTTTGGGGGGAATTTCGTCCTTGATGCCACAGGCTTTCCGAGCCGTCCGAGTCGTCCGCGTGGTGAAGGGTTGGCTCGAAGAGGCCGTGTTGACACCTACAAATGTGAAAAATTTCCCTCGCCTTCATAATTGACATAATTATCCTACTGCAGGAGTGAGATGTAGATGAAGATGCATGTCAAAGGGGGAGCCAGAAAGATGTCTGTGTTCAGGTGAAATTCTGGCTAAAAGGAAAAATCCCTTGGTTGCCTCTTCCATTTGAAATGCAGGAAAATTCCCCTCTTATCCCTGCAGTTCATCTAAGCCACTTCCATTTTCTGGTGTCCGTGTTTTTCATCTGAAACCTGTCTGGGTTCCTGGCTGAGGCCGTGCATTACTCCTTGGTTTTATGAACACGCAGGACATGTTAAGCATGTGCTGGTGTGGCCGAGGGAGCTGGGCACGTCTGCAGCTGCCAGTCACTGTGGGATAACAGCAGATACTTGATCCCGAGAGCACCCAGGAGACAGCGCGTGAGTGTCGAGGTATAGGATTCATTTCATCCTTGTTAATGTGAACACAGGGGAATTAAAGCCTGGGGAAGTGTCTGACATGATGAACACTGTTGTTCGCTATCAGCATCCTGGGAAGTGAAGGACACTGTGTAGGGAGGTAGGTGAGCATGAGTCTACCTGGCAGCTGCTTAATCGGGAGTAATATAATCTTGGTGGTTTGTGACACCTTCTCCATCTCCAAGGGGAAGGGACTGAGCTGCATTATTAACTGCCCACAGATAAAGCTGTGGGTTGTCTCTTCTCTTCGCCATGGCCTGCTCCCCACACCCAACAATGAAGAAGAGGGAGAAGATGGGGAGGAAATCCATCCCGGTGCTATATCTTACTCATATGCAGAATTTGTATCTCTTCTTTGCTATTTAATACTGGCAGAGCCTGCTCCACATTAGAAGATGTCTTGGGTGTTCACGCTCTGCCTGTAGAAATGCACAGAATCACTCTCAGTCACTGGATGTGATGGTTTAAGGTGATCATTCCCTGTCTCTGATGGGAAGTGCTCACATGATCTTGATGCCAGAAAGTTGCAATGAGAAACAAAACGGACAATTGTAAAAGCTGCTGACAGAGCTGTGCAAGTCTGTCAGCTGCAGTAAAGTGGAGGAATGCAAAATGGTGGCCACTTACCTGACAGAGGAACTGCCCTGTGTTTTACTCATCTATTTTTAACGTACATTGTATTGGACCTTATACATGTGCAACAGTGCTGAATTCTGAAAAGAAGGAAGTGTTTCGGTGCGTGCTTCTGGCCGCACTTCCCCTGAGACAACAGGTTCTAGCGAGGTTCAGAGGCTGCCATGGGCTGCCTCCTCGAACCTGCCACCATCAGCAGTGTGAGGCCCGCGAGCCATGAGGCAGCATGGCCACCAGCCTGCCCATGCCTTTGCTGGACTGATGCCCACTGTGGCAAGATGGCACGCGTTGGACTCAACCCACATCTTGTTTTTTTTTTTAAATGGTATTTTTTTAATGTTTTTTGATCTCCTTTGGAGCCACAGATTTAGAAGGCAGTCATAACCTGGAAAAATGCCATGTGTGCCTTTCACCAAGGAGAAGAGCATTAGAAGAACTGGGTAGGGTGAGTTATTCTTAGGGCAGAGGGGGACCGTGCACACATCTGGGTGCCTTCGGCCAGGCCCCGCACTGAGCCCTTGCTCTTGTTTGCAGCATAACGCTGTGGGCATGTTGCTGAGGAAGCTCTTGCAAGCTTCCCCTTCTGATCTGGCACGAAGGGTGTGAACTAAGAAAACAGAAAGCTACAGCTGCAGAAAACTCGTTGGTTCTCTGGGCTGGGGACCACCTGCAGATCTTAGTGTATTCTCCATAGTCTGCAGGTTTTTACCGTTATTTTGCTGCATCTGCTGCCAGGCAAGTAGAAATGAAAGCAGCAAGGAAACAACCACTTTGCTCTTCCATGGAAATCAAAAATGTCCCACAGATATTCTGTGGACCAACGTGAACCTGGCAGGCAGCTCGCCCACCCCTTTGGAAGGGATATGGTTGTGCATGTGAAGTGGAGGAAAGCCCTGAACCCCAGACTAAATGCTACAGGTCATTTGCATTCTCCTCTCTTCATTAAGATAGATAAAAGGGTAAAATAGGGCTGGACATGGATTCAAATGGTGTGTATTTTTTTCTGCATAGGAAAATAGGCTAAATAAGGTTTAATTGACTTTTTTTTAAGAAAGATGAAAAAGAGTGACTCCATGAAAGATGTTCATGACAATGTCTCTAAGAGGAAAGAAATGCTCAAGCTCCTGAAGACCCCCGAAGCTTGAAGGGTGGGCTGATATGTGGCCAGCCAACCCTCCTTCCCCCAAACCTACAGACAGAGCCAACCTCAGCCCCCTCCCCACAGGGCTGTGGTGGGGACTGGCAGCTTGCCGGCCACCAGGCTTTGCAGCTTGGGCTGGGGCTGCCAGCTCAAGGGCACTAGGCTGGATTCAAGTTTAAAGGTTTTTTCCAATCTTATTGTCTGTGATTCTGCTTCTGTGCACTACGATGGATTTCTCTGCCATCCATAGAAATAAGGAAGTCTGTGTTATTGGGAGATTTTTATATGGTTATATTTATCATTTGACATTTTGCTCTCAGTTATCCAAGAACTGCAGCAAGCCCCAGAGCTACCTTTTCACACCATCATATGAATTACTGCTGTTATAGTACAGAAACTCAATTTTAGCCTGGATTTCTGAGGAAATGAGGCATGTAAACTCATGCTAGTCTTCTGTCCATCTGTCTCTACAGCCAGTCAGCCGACTAGCCAGCCATCTGTGTCCGCCTGTCGCCTGTTCTCAGTATCTTTTGATTGCATCAATCAATTTCCACTAAATTTGACAGACAGGTAGTAGTTCCAAAGGTGTGAAGTTCCTACAGGTTTGGGGAGAAGTGATATCAGGGTGGGTGAGAGAGACCTAAATGGTGCTACTTACAGAGGGAAGGCGCCTGTGTAAGCCAAATTATTCGTTGCTGTGTTTGATGCGTTCATTGACAGCCAACGCCAGGAGCCATGGGGCATGAAACCAATGTGTGGAAATGGCCTGTCTCCTACCTGGTTCATGGAGGACTGGGCAGGAGCTACCGGGTCTGTGTGTGTGTGTGTGAGCTGGGGAAGGGAAGGCATAAGGGCCATGGTGGCAAACAGGACATGATTTAAGATGTGATAGGCAGCTGAATCCCTGTTGTGAGGGTCTGAGGGATGAAGAGATTTTGGACACAACTTGGTAGGAAATCTGGCTTTGTTCTCACTGCCATTCCCAGCAAAAATGGCTACTAAAAAAAGGAGTTCATGCTCAGCAGCTAGGAAAGGCATAGACAGAGAAAAAGCTGCCCTGGGCTGGCCCAGATGGCACAGCCAGCTCCTCATGGGCAAATCGGGGCAACCCATCTGCATTTTCTGTGAGGTCCAATGGATATGGCAGGAGCTTTGCCTCCCTCCAAGTCTTTCCCTGCCTCAGGGATCTGCTTGCCATCGGGAGGCCAAACGCTCATTAATTTAACTCCTATTGTACAGGCTACAGCCGTGGCTTTTGAAACCCTGATTTATATTGCCAGTTAGTGCCAAGCATTGCAGATATAGGCCAGCACACCACTTGACACAGAGCGGAGAGACAAATGTTCACTTTCTCTATGCGTATGTGCTCTCTAAATTCAGAGTGCTTTGTGGTCCACAGACTCCAAATGGGAGGAAGATAGTGGAGTGCAGGGAGGAAGAGTTTTCATATTTGGAAAGCTAATAATAATTCTTGTCTTATTTYACCTCTTCTTCTGTCTTCCTGGTGCTTTAAACATGTATGGTTACTTTAAAAAACATTCACAAGGTGCCCTGAAATAATTCCCAATTTCATAAATTAAAATGCACTAAATATTCCATTTTCAAGCACCGTAAGCCCCAAGGTGAGGCTGCAGGGGGAAGCACGTCTAGAGGTTTCTGTGGACTTGCTTTGTCACATCACTGGTTTTATGCAAATAAAGAACATTTAATAATGGAGTGTCACATTTTTCTAAAAATTAACTGTAAGAACTATTTAAACTAACTTAAAGCTACCTGCATTCTGCAAGCAGTCCTGCTGTACAAGGTATGAGACCAGATGCTCTACTGAGGTTAGCCACAGAGGCAGAAGCTCTACCCTCTTACCCCTGCTGAGTWTCTGGCCCAAATCTAGTAGTATATTCTAGACATAATGTAATACAGTACGAACAAGAATTGTGTGGTCCCATACAGCTCTCAGAAGGATGTTAATACTCTCCAGTGAGAAGCTCTAAAATGCTCCATTGCTCACGAATACCTGCTTCACAAGCATACTGTGCAGGAGTCAAAGAGCCCGTGACATAATACCTGCAACTTTCTCTGAACTGTTATAACACTTTTAGCAAATCCTGGGTGGAAAGTAACCTCCTCTGGTTATAGATATTATTTTGCTTCTTGACCCAAGCTTTTTGCCAATATTTAGAGCCTTACAAGTTATTTGCTTTTGGAGGAAAACAACATGCGTTGGGTCTTCACACGGCCCTGAGCATGCTGTGATCCAGCTCCCTGGAGATGGGGAGTGGATGGGAGGCTGGTGGCCAGTTCCCAGCTCCAGCACAGCAGGCAGCCACCTGCAGCCTGCCCACAAACACCCTCACGCCACTCTCCCTCCCTGGGATAGTTCAAGGGCTTCTTCTGCTGTTGCTCAGCACTTTTGTCTGTTGCCTCTCTGCTTTTTTGCCTCCCTTCCTAGAGTCATGCCTGTCCACACCTAATATCCAGGGAAACCCATGGCCTACAGTTTGTTCTTTGTCTGAGCCTTGCAATGACACGTACATTTTGGGTAGCGGCTCTAACTGTGTGAGCTGCCATATATCAAGAAAGGAGCTTGCATATACATCTTACATTTATCCTGTATGGTGACTTTCATGCCAGCTAACGCCAATGGGATATCCAAGCTCCAACATGACAATATAAAGGGGAAGCTTTTCAAAGACACGAAGATCACTGGATTGTAGGCTGGTCACTTCCAGTAAAACAGATCAGGGTATGCCAAAAATCCAAGTTTGCAGCTCTGAAAAAACTTTTAACTCTGACATCAAAAAGAGAGACCAGCTCTGCATGTCTTCAAACCCAGGCATCAGGGCCCTTCAGTCCTCCTCAGAGGACCAGCCCTCATCTGCCAAGGGTTGCTCCTTGCAGGAGCTGATTTCACTTCCTGAGTCCTTCCAAGCTGTGAATCAGATCCCTGGGGTGGCTCCTAACACACGCACTCACTTCTTTACCCAGGTGCATCCCCTTGTGGTCTCTGTATACCCTGTTATCCTGGAACAAATCACAGTGGTGATTTTTTGAACTAATTCAGGGCTGTAGGTACCCTTAGTTTCATAGAAAGCAAAACCATGATATACTGGAGCACAAGGGCCTTTAGCACAAGGACTGGTGTTGAGGATGACCAGGAAGCAGAGATGGGGTGATCTGAGCCACTTCTGTAAGCTCTGCCTGCCATGATCCCACAGGAATGGGTTCCTGGAGCCCCAGAGACAGCCTCATCTTCCCAACTTTCCAACCCAAACAATTTCTAACCAGCAGCGCCACAGACCAGTCATACTGATGCCAGCTCCATACTGCGGGAGGAAGGGCCCAGTGAAATCAATGGGCAGCTTCCATTTACTGTAATGGGCTTTGGTTTGGGTCAATGGGTTTCTTCCTCCTGTTAATCATTATTGCAGTTCATTGTGCAAGGCAGTACTAGAAGCTAAAAGTGAAGTAATCCAGTCCCTGCAGAGAATGAAGACGACCCATTAGCAATGCACGCAGTGCTCTGTTGCTTGCATTTTCTCTGTCTGTCTTTTAATTGCGACCGGGGTTACAAATGCAGGAAGGGCTGAGCTTAGTTTACGTAACCATTTTTCATTAAAAGGATTACTTGGAAGCAAGTGTCCTGTGCACAGGTTTCCCTGATTAATCCTTGACATTTCTGAGAGTCAGAGGTCTCCCCATGCTATTCAGCTTTCTGACAGCCTTTTCTTCTTGCTTAACTGATGCTGAAATTGGATTTTAAAATTACCTGATAGTCCACACTGCTTCTTGTCAAGAAGTTATATAAGGAGTTTGTCTGCACTATAATGAGAGATGGCTCAAGGCTAACAACTGTTTGCCATGAATAGCCACTTGCCCCTTGGCTGTGCCTTCCTCCTTTCTAAATTCCCTCCAGGGAGCTGGTTGCCACATGTGTTCGTGCAGCTAAGTCTCGCTGGTATTCATGTTCACAGACAGTGAATGTCAAAGCCGCATCTGTAAATATGTGTGGGAACCAGATTTTCAAGCCCTGGGGGAATTGCTAGCATACTCCTTCCAGCAGAAAATATCAACAGCTATGCACTGACACAATGAAACCCACTCTTCTACCAATACCAAACCTGGGTGCAATGAGCAGTTGCTGGGGTGCTGATGGCTTGGTTGAGACCCAGGCTAGACAGCTACAGGATCTTGATTCCCCCAGACTGGTGAGCATGTAAGTGAATAATAAACCTGTTTGTGATTAATAGACTTTTTAAATGTGGCTAGGACTTGGATGCAGTCCAGAGAAACACAAGCTGTTTATGGATATGCCATGGACATACAAAGAACCTGTACTTGTCAGATAAATTATTCATTACAATTTTCCCAGCTCAGCTGTCTTATTGACCTCATATCACTGACTAAGAATGGTCTACAGAGAATAAGTGATGAGGTGGGACCAGGAGAGCAGAAAGTTTGGGCATCTGGAGATGAAGAACTAGGATCAGTTGAAAGACTTGCAGTCTTTGGAGAGCTAACATAGGAGATCAGGGGTTATGAAATTGGCACTGGGAGAAGCACTGGGCTAGAAACTCTGCAAGGACTAGAATATGCTCATAATATTTTTCTGAAACTGAGAATCAGCATGTCTAAGACAACTCTGCTGTATGGGTCAGGGTGCTGGAGCATGAGAAAAGGCAGCGACTCAGAGATGTGGACCGTAGAAATGAGCTGGCTGGAAAGAATGCTGCGAGGGCCAGGGCTGCAGAAAATAAAAGATGATGTGATGAGGGAAACAGCTAGAACAAGAAACTACCCTGCTACTGAAGAGTTGAAAAGGACAGCTGTGACGATTTGGATGTGTGTCAGGAATGCCCCCTAAAAGATACCCTACATGGCAATACACACAGGAGTGTTAGGAACTAGAAATAGAAGAATACTGAGTGTTGGACGAGCAGTATGAAGAATAACACTAAGCTAAATGGTTTGAAGACAAGTCAAGTTGGGAAGCTAATCCAAGGACAGACAGGGTAGAAGGAATTTAATTCACTCTCTTTACTGAGTTGATGGACCAGAAATTTAAAAAATAATTACAGTTTTCTTGGTTCAACTAACTAATAGAAGGGTTTCACCCTTCTTTGTAGAAGGGCTACAAGGTTACGGGTGGGCTTCGTTTGTCCAGATGTTGACACCTACAGCTGAGTTGGTTGTCTTCATGCCTTATATAATTCCGAGGCAAGAAAAGGCATTTCTGGGGTGCCTAAAGTTGGTTTCCCAAGCTATACCTGCCACTGCTCGCACGGCGGGCCTGAGCATCTGGCTTAGATGCCCCTGTCTGAAGCATAGGCGAGACAAGCCACCACCGCACAAGACTGCAGAGAGGTAAGTCAGCACATGCAATCAGCCCCATGAGTGTTAGGAGACTTGGTCTAAGAGCACCTTTCCCACCCAAGTGAGGTCTATCAGCATTGCCTGTGGTGAGGGTGGTGCGGCCAGGCTGAGGGAGACGCGAGGTGCCTCCCTGGCACAGGGAAGGGATTAGGGTCCTGTTCGCTCCTGCGGCTGGTACTTATGGCCAGGCAGAGAGGGATCATGGCCTCGCAAGTGCTGGAGGATGCAATTCATGGATATACTTCAGGTAGCAGCAAAGGGGTGGTGGATATTATGAATAATTAAATGAACAGAAGTGGTTAGTACGGACACAAGATATAAAGCACTGCTATACAAAGAAATGATCCCATCACTATTCTCATAAAGATAAAACATGTTCGTTATGCAGATAAGGATATTTGGCTTTTCGACTTTCAGGAATTCATATGAGATTGACTTAGTCAAAATAGCAAATATGGCAAAGTCAGAAGGTAATATCTTTGATTTATACTGTTGCAGGAGTGCTTTTCTTTGGAAGGATGTCTTGTTCTATATTGGCTCTCAGGCCCACCAAACTGCAGGGGGAAATTATGTCTGGGCAGAGACAGAAAGGCCCAGCTATCAGAGAAAAACAGAGGAGGTAATCCATGTGTCAAGTGGGAATACAGGTGCTTAAAATTCCCATTACCAAGCAGCACTTTGAAATCCCTGCTGTGGATTGTGCATCTCCCTCTACCGATCGCCTTCTGGGAGACACCTGGAAAACACAAACCTCCTTCTTTCCTACCTTACATAAGGTAGATCCTGCAGCAGCGAGCAGCCCAAATTTGCAGTCTCCTCGCTGCAGGAGGGTTATGATTTATGGAAAATTGCGGGCATGGATAAAGGGTTTGCAATTTTCTCTTGCTGATGGAAACCTGTAGCCATAAATATACATGCAGAGCTGGTCTGACTGATAGATTCATCAGGGCTTGATCTTCCCCAGGATTTATCTGTCAGTCAGTCAAAGGCAGTTGCTTAAAGGCTGAATTTCATCTCTGCTCCCACAGTTGTTTAACTCGCTGTCAATCCCAGCCAGAAGGGCTGCTGCGATCCTTTCCCATGTGGAAAAGGATCCTTTCCCATTGGCCCACTCCTCTCCCTCCCCTTTGTGGGAGCCCTGGGATGCGTGGGGAGCTTGGGCAGGGTGTGCAGTGCAGCACGCATAGGGCTTTCCTCTGTGATTTTCTTTTACAACTTGCACATTGCTTACCGGTGCTCAAGAACCAGTTTAGAAGGAGCTGTTTCAGCACATGGATCGCTCGGGAAGTATTGGCCCAATTGCTTGGTGTTAGGAACAGACTAAACAAAGTACATGGTGTGTTCTGCAAATCATCCAATATTGTTATCATAGAAACCTGGGGGAAAAGGAAAAAGAGCATTTTTGATTTCCATAGGGTTCTTTTTCAAGCATTCAGGAAATGCTACAGGTGGACTTGTGGCTGCAGAGGCCGTGAAATTACTTAGGTTTGTTAGCAGTAATCATACATTGGATGGACCTCTTTCCAGCAAATGTATTTTTTTTCCAGGAGAAAGTGCCATTTCAAAACACTGGAAACCTTTTAAGGGAATATCTAAATTAAAAAAAAAGAATAAAATCCTGGAAGCAAGGAAGGAAGCATTGCACTAAAGTAATAACATACTTTGCTTCAACCGTTGCATGGTAGAATGCTTCACTAACTCTTCTGTGAGGCAACATGTTGTTCTGAAATGTATTTAATGTAAAAAAAAGAAACTGTCAGTTGTTGAAACAACAACAAATGCTTTGACAGGCACCAAAGGATCCACTCATCTTTTCAAAGTTTAGTTGCATAGGAATTTCCAAAAATTATTGATTTTGATCCAGCGTAGAATAAAAGTACATTTCAAAACTGGAGAATTCCTGCAAAGTGGAAATTCCAGCTCCCGCACAGCACTAGTCACTCTCAGTAGTTTTAGTTTCTTGCTTTTGCGCTCCCTGGTTTCTCTCTGCGTCTTGTGACTCCCTGCTGTAAACCTATGGATGCAGAGGAAAGAACTACAGCACGGCCCGGGATGTGACGCCAGGGAGAAAGGGAAAAAAGGGAAAAGGGAAGGATGGGAAAAGGGAAAAAAGCAGCAGCTGAGAAAAGCAAGGAGGCACCACAGCATGACTGTCCTTTCCCCCGGGCCATTGTGTGTCCTGCCCCGCACACTCGCTGGCTGGGTTCAGGTTGCTGCTGGGAGAACCTGCCTGGGCTGGCACCCTGCAGGGGAAAAGGTGGCCGGATTTATGAGATTTGGCCACCAAGGCAGTCCACGAAGACAGCAGAACAAGGCTGAGGGTTTGCCCGGACATGAATGCGAAGGCTGGAGTGGGGGATGCTCACATCGACAGGAGGGTGCTTCTTGTTGAGCATAATCCTAAACCCTAACCCTAAACCATAATCTGTAACTCTAACCCTAACTCTAAACCTTACTAACCCTAACCCCTAACCGAGTGGGGGATGCTCACATCGACAGGAGGGTGCTTCTTGTTGAGCATAATCCTAAACCCTAACCCTAAACCATAATCTGTAACTCTAACCCTAACTCTAAACCTTACTAACCCTAACCCCTAACCCTAACCCTCCAAACTTTCAGGCAAACAGAACAAAGGTTTGAGCAAATGTCTGTAGAAGAGCGAACGCAGTGAGAGCAGTCCTCGTGGGTTTGTCCCTGGAAGCAGCGTGCCCAAGTCGATCCTCCACTGTCTGATCAAGCCTACCTCAACCTTCAGCCTTTCCTGCCTCGGGCAGGAGTAGATTTTTCTTCTCTACCTGAACATCTACATCTACCAAATGAATATGACTACTGTATTCCTATCTCAGATACATGTCCCCTCTGCAATTGGAATTTTAGGTGAGGGATGCTGAAGCACTTGTGGGCAAACTGCCTTTCTCCTTCTCCCAGCATGACCATGTAAACACATTTCCATTCAAAATGTGGCCAGAACAGGGTTGAATGAAAAATGAGTTAGCTTTGGATGAAAATTTTGTGGGAAACTTTTTCACATCTCAAGTGTTTGCTTTTTTAAATCTATCTGTTTTCCAAATTTCAGCATCACCAACAGAATTGATTTTCATGGAAAAACCATACTGACAACCAAGAAAATCAGCCAGGCTCTCTGCTCTTGCAAGCAACAGACCTGCTTGCCAAGGCCCAGAGTTTGCCACCCCAGGCATATGTCTGTGTGGGCTCATGCTGGCTGCACCCTGGCCCTCAGTCGCAGGGAGACACGTCCTTYGTGGCCCACTGATCCCAGACACATGCAGGTCTTGTGTGTGCCTGCATGTGCCTGTGTGGCTCTTCTTTATTCCTTGGCACGTTTTGGGCCCTTGCAGCAAAATGATCCAGCATGAAGCTTCCTTTTTAGCATGAGAAAGAGGCTGCACAAGAGTCACCAATAGATCTTCTGTTTTGCACTTCAAAACRTGCCTACGTCATGTACTTATTGCTTTTACAGAGCCCTGCTCTTAAATGGTCCTGGCAAACACTTCTAGGCACTGCTGCAACACACAGAGAGTGAAGCATATAATGATCTTCTGCAGCGTCCATGCTGGTCCCACACGCAAACTGTSCCATGCTGTTATCACAGAGTTACATTACCAAGTGATGAGGCACTGGCGTTGAGACCTGGAGCAGTATGTGCTTCCAGCCAGGGACAAATGAGTGTCTGTGAAAAAGAAAAAAATAAGAGAATTGGGATGGTGAGAGGGAAAAGTAGTGAAATAAAAGAATAAATTCATTTGATATGACAGAAAAGTAATTCTGTATTATTAAAGAACACAGAACAGTATAGTCTGGGTTCTAGTTTTATCTCCTGTGATTCATAGACTGACTCATATCAGAGCATTGCCAGTTACATAAAGTAATATATTCTTGAAGATATGTGATGTCCTGAAATTTTCATAACGAATAAAATTCAGATTAGGGCCTCTATTGTTACACTACTGGATCGTACTGACAATGACATGCTGCGGAACGAAGCAAGAACAGGCTGGCGAGGCTGAAGTCAACACAAGCCTGTACTTTAAAATTAGGAGCTCATAAAGCTTATTCCAGACTTGCAGTTCCCTTGCAAGATACACTCACAGTACTCGGTCACTGACAGAGAGGGAACTAGTCAGGATTCAGACTGGTATAAGACTGGTGTTAATAAGCCCTGTTTCTGTTTCCTAATAGAAATGTACGGGGAAATTGAGGACTGTAGGACTGGAAGAGCTCCTCTGGGTCACCAGATCTAACTTCCTTTTGCTCCCAGCACCTCACCATGGAGTCCTGCTTGCAATGTTACTGTGCTTTAGCTGTGGCTGGATTTGTGTCCCTGGTATGCCTGGTCAGAGGTTGCTCTGGAGCCCGCTGCAACATTCTGTGAATTCCCGGCTGAAGTGGTCTCATGGCAAGCTTCTACCAATTCGCTCTTGTAACAACACTGGTTTTCAGTTCAGAAAGCTTCTCAACCTTTTCGATCCTCGCCCTTGAGGTATTTAAAGTGTGTTCATAGCCCCTTTCAGCCCTCTCTCWTTAGGCTAGAAATGCCAGCCTCTGTTAGTGTCCTCTCCAACCTCGGAAGAATCGCTCTTCCAACCACCCTGACAGCTCTCCCTGACAATTCAGAACGATTTCACTTGTCCTGGGCAGCTCATTGACCAGAGCTGGCTGTGTATCCCAGGCAAGGATTCACCAGGGCCTTGAATGAGACTTTCCACTCCCCATATCGTTATGTCCACATGGGGTGTTCAGAACCACGTCATGCTAGAAGATCAGCAGATATACATAAAGTTACTGCCTTTCCCACCTAATGATTTTCTAGCTTACTGGCTGTTAGTCCACCAGAGCATGCCCTTGCATACTGTGTTGCTTCAGTGCATCCCATGTCTTCTGCTCTGGTCCTCATGGTGAAATGATTGTTCCCACAGGCCCAGGGCTTTGGCAGAAAATAACCATTTGAAAGTGTGAGCTGCATGACCA
The DNA here is from genome assembly GCF_003343035.1 of Apteryx rowi. NCBI lineage: Eukaryota > Metazoa > Chordata > Aves > Apterygiformes > Apterygidae > Apteryx > Apteryx rowi. The sequence continues at coordinate 335,694 of NW_020450430.1, read as the reverse complement.
GACTTTGAAATCTGACAGCTGCTCAGCCAGAGGAACTGATAATCTCTGCTGGGAATGAATAATTCCTTTGTGTTATATCCAGCTCCAGGCACTGCAAAGCTTGGAGGTACATGGACCCTGAAAGCCCTCATCTTGAGACATGGGCTTTCTCAGAGAGGATCAGGGCACAAGGCCGGCCAAAGTGCTTGTATTCACAAAGCTTGCAGTGCTGGGCAAAGACACTGAACTTGTGTCTAATGCTGATGCAACATCTACAGTCCTGTTGATTGATTGTTGCTGTGATAGGGGTTTAAAGTTTAGATTAGGTACTTTCATTACAAGTGTAGTTGCTTCATCTATTTTTTCATTTCACGTTTCCATTTATAAGGTACACTTATTGTCAGCACCTGGAATACGTGGAGTGAGCAATTAGGATAATTATTTTTATTAGGATAACACTAGATAGTTCTCAGTGGGAGTCAGGATTCTAAGATTATACATAGTGTTCAAAAACAGGACAGTTTATCCTGATTATCTTATAGCCTGTCTCTTGCTCAGTACTTATTAAGCTAAGCAGCATACAATTTCCTAAGTAAGCATGGAATAGAGACCAAGCAAGGGCCCGAGGATTTGGCGCACTCACATTGCTGCACAGTCAGAGCCAATGGCATGGACCATTGCCCATGGATTAAGTTGCTTTCCTCTGAATGAAAAACCCTGGGAGAACTGATGGGCCTTGCAATGTTCCCTAGAGATTACTGGGGAGTGTGAATCACCTCTTCACTGGCCATTGAAACAATGCATCCAGCAGGAGCGTAATTGGGATGTGCAATTAATGTGGAATAAACTATGTCAGAAATAGGATGCTAAGGGCTCAGTGTGGCAATCTCATTCTACCACAGACTTCCTTTGGAGTCCCATGGAGTGGGTTTCCTAATGCGGAGAGTGTTGTGGAACCAGACTCCTGCTCTTACATAATAACGCCAGATGGTGAAAGTTCAATGAAAGTAAGAAGGTAGGACCATGTGGAGAGTCACATCCTACCTGCCTTGACATATAGTAATCCAAATTCAGATGGTCTGATAATTATGAAAAAAATTTGCCCCACTGACAGTGGTATTAAGGGCTRCATCTTAAAATAAAGGAGAGTTGAACCCTTAAGTGTTCTGTTCAAATGCCTATTATGATATTGCTGTCCAAGAGAGCAATGAGCGGTTTAGACCTCTGGCTTCCCAGATTTTGGACTCCTTATAGCCTGAGTGTTTTGATGACTTCTCCTTGTTGACTGCCTAAGAAGGCAGGATCTGAGAATGCTGCATAACTGTGTTTTGAATTGCTTACTACTTTCTTGAACTTAGACTCCACAGGAGGCACCTGTGTCCATTGTCAGTGTCATAGAAAGTGACCTGTATACCATCTTTGTCTCTTTTTGAGATGTTTGTCTAACTCCGGACACCATTGGTTTTGACAGAGGTTTTTTAAGAATGATCTTCCTCAAATAGACTGGATAAAATTCCATAATTAAAAGTTTAATTATTGCTTAGATAACTTTAGCTTAATTGTCAGTTTMGGCTGAGCAGAATAGTTGGGGCATTAGGGAATTACAGCTAATGYAAACAGAACTTTGGTGTATTTCTTCACAATATTGTGTTAAGTAAAACCCTTGAATTCCTCCAGTGTTATTTTAAAGAACTGCATGTGATAAGTCAACTTGGTTATGTGCTCTGTGTAAAAAATTGCCAAATATCCCACAGGGCAAACATGAAAAAGCAGCAGAGAAGACATTCTGAAGAAATGAGACTTTATTGACTTTCTTGTCCCACCTTCAAAGGCCATCAAATATTGTTGGAGACTGTGATTTCACAATCTCATTGTGATTCCAGAGGGTGGGCAGTAAAGGGAATCTCATGTTGGCGTATCATCAATTCAGTGTTTTTTTCTTTTTCAAAGAAGGAAAAAAACAAAGCAATAGAGATAGCAATGATGGAGAGCAGGGGACAATGCGAATCCTTGTTTCAGTCTCTTCTGATATCAATGATAGTTGTCACTGCTCCTTCACAAAGATAGGGTTCATACAGAAGAGGAATAAGATGGAAAAGCAAAATTCATCATCAGGGAAATGACTTCTGAGCAGATCAAGAAATTTTGGATCCCAGATCTGGGTAATTTTCTTTTTAAGGAGAGAAATAATGAGTAGCAACACAGGTATCTTTTAGTCTATGGTATATTTTTCTTGATCTTTTCTGCTTTAGAGTTGCCAATACTGATGTTCCAGCAGATTAAAATGGAATAAGGGCTTTTACTCTGTGCCATATCATATTTCTGTTTTGCAAGTAGTATGTCCTGAATAGAAAAAATAGCACACAATCAACCTATTAATTCACACAGGACCACCCACTGGCCCAGCTGAAGTTCAACAGTAAAGCTTTCAGCAATGAGTCAGTTCACTGGAGCACAGCTGTCCTTCATGTGGCTCCAGTGGAACTGGAGCAGAACTGTACTGGCTTGCTCTGCTTCTCTGTTTATCCGACAACAAAGAGTAGGATCTACTCAGCTTTCCTTCATTTCTGCCATCCTCTCCAAACCTTTTAAAGTCCCAAAACACACATCTCATTACCAGTGGACACCTTTGGCCATATGGTTTCATGCTTCAAGGGGCAGAAGTTTTCTCTTTCCTCCCAATTGTTTAGCCTGCGTATAGACTCTAGTATCTTTTGTTTATCTATTGCTAGAACAGTCCCCATCTCAAAGAACTTACACTGTGAGCTTGGGAATAGAGATTCATATCCTCCAGGGCTTTAAATGGCCTTAGAGCTATTAATTTTCAAGGTCTACTATGAATGACAGCAGGTGAAGATCTGACACTGACAATTTAGAGAAGCAATAACTTAAACATAGTCTCCTAAGTGAGTATGTGATGTGAACAACAAAGGAAGAGGAGAAGCTAGGGAGAGCTATGGGTTGAGGAGGACAAAAGGGATGTAAAGGATAAATGATACAGTATGTGAAAGGATAAAACTGAGGAGGGCCAAAGCAATAAATGATCCAAGGTAGCTTGTGCCCAGTTGTGGGTGAATCGCTGTCATGATGTGATGTCCATGGGTGAAATCAAAATGTGCAGTGGCCCTTAGAAGTGTTCCTAGGATTCTGTTTACAGATGTTGCTTCTYGGGGTTTGGATCCAGCTGGAGATGGGATGATATGAACTCAAATGCTGCCAGTCATTGATGTTTCTTCCTGAATGGCTGTGAGGAGCTATTTTTTTCTTTAAAGTTTTAAATGAAATGTCCTTGAAATGTCAGTAAATATGACAGCGTGATGGAAGGGATTTACAGCAGAGCTGTCTGGAATGTGTATGAAGAGAAAAAGACAAGCAAGAACAGAAGAAAAGGAAAAAAGCTGAGCTGTTAATGAGTGAAAATATACAGTTTATTTATTAAGACAGAATTTAACATCCCAGTAACAACCAATTGTTCCTCATTACATCATAATATGTGTTATATATCACTGTCTCCTGCAAGGCTGTTTCTTTTAGCAGTGGGAACCATTCTTTCATGCTAGACTTTGAATCTGATTTCCAGATTAACTTAATTACTTTCCAACTGAGTCAAGACACTGGAATGTTTCTGTTGGAATTGTCTAAAACGAGCTTTTTCTCCTTTACTTGGAGAGTCACTTCTATTTTTGTATAGAGTTTATGAAGTGCCTAGTCTTGCAATCTTCTGCAGCTGACTAATTCTGAGGGCAGCTTTGCACACAAAAGGCTTTGTCCAAACATATCCTGGGTGCTGCTGCAGATGAAATGCATGAAATAATATATGTGAAGCTGCCTGATTAGACATATGCTTTCCAGTAAAATTAAAGGGAGAGGAGTATCCCAGTTCCCTGGGCAACTTTGAACACTTTGCAGATATCTGTTGTGACGGTGGCCAATGAGAAAGGAAGTGAACCACTGGAAGATGCATTGAGCAGCTTATCTGTGTCAGGTGTTGGTTAATATAACTGAAAGGCAGAAGTTGTAATTGCRCATGGGGTCCAGTGCTGAAGCCAGTAACTCATACATGCTCTGGYGTGACGAAAGCAGATAGGCCGAGCTGGATTTGGTAAATGAATCATTAAGCATTATGTCTACCTGAGCACCAAGGTGAAAAAAAAGAAAAAGAAAAAGAAAAATGGGCTCTTCTATTGGTTTCAAGTATTAAACAGCGGGTAGATGATCAGTTCTGAGCTCTGAAAAGCCTGCTTAAATGAATCATTGATGAGGTGAATCTTATTTAATGTATCAGTTCTTGGAATGGGACTTCAGGCATTTCAGTATGGAAAAAAATTTCCTGAAAGTAAATACTTGTGTGGTTTCTTAGAAAGTGCTTTGTTTGCCAGCATGTCTGAGTACTAGTTTATCTCTTTGACTTGCCACTATGTTATACTGGTGTATCCTGACCTATTTCAGCCATTAACTGGATGACATGCTGGCTTAATGGCCTGAGCAGTCACACTGCTTTATCAGTGTGATTAGCACCATCAAGACTTAACTCCCTACTGAAACCAGTGTTCCCTGGTGATAGGTCCAAGACAGTACTTGGCTCTTGTGAATGGTTCTCTTTCCTCATGCAGAGGTGCTTAAAAGAGTGAGCATATATTTGGGTCACACAGCTAGATTCATCGGACTGCATTGATCTGCACAGTGGGGAACGAGCTGATCACTCTATTTTTGCCTAAGCTGATTTATTCTGCATTCTTGTTATAAATGTTATTCCTTATGGGGAAAGACTTCCTGACTGCAGTTATGTTTTTGTTCTTGTTATTGAGCCATTCCCCATCTCATTTCTGCTTGATTTATTTTCCTAATGTTGTCAACTTTCTTTCAAAATTAGAATCAAACTTTTGATATACCAAAAATAGCAAGTGGGACTCACCAGACAAAAGACAAGTGGTATGAAGCCTGTTTAGAATCACCATCCTGGAGACTAGTGAATTGCTGAAGAGAAGGGAATCTTCTAAAAAAAAAGACAGAGAATAATAGAGCTATTTTTGGATGGTATTTTAAAATCAGTGGATGTCTAAGAAAGGTGGCTTCTAGCACAGGTTTCATTATAATTGGTAAATGGATCCACTGAGCTCAATCATACATATATCCCAGAGGCTGACAGCTCACATTCTATTACCTTTCTTTAATGCTGAATTTATAACTGATAATTATTTTAATGGAATGATTATTCTGGTTTGGAACAGTTCAAGGAATTTCTGATATTGGCAAGAGGGTGTATTTTTTAAAAATCTTTTGCTTCATATAAATTTGCCCTGTAATTGATCAGATAAGTCTCAGTGATAGAATCCCTAGAAAACAATCACCTGGGTAAAATCTATCATTTTATCTACTTTGAGTTACTTAGAGCCATTAGACAAGATTCTCCATTCTCTCTTTTATTATTTGTTCTGTCAATGAAACCCTTGGCGACTGTTTAAGAAATAAACCTGGAATTCAGAAACTCCCGGTAGGAATTGTGGTGAATATAATTTCATTATACATAGTGCAGAAAACATATTATTATATTTGCTGAAACCTCTGTGGTCTGCTGGGGAAGTCCTGGAACACAAAGAGGTAAACGCCTCCTTCTATGGCTTTAAAATTGGATCATATCAAAGTTTTAATTYTGAGCTCTGAGAGGCCGGTGCCAAATGAGTCACCAGCCAGATGAAGAAGAAATACGACAGACCCCAATTTTTTTTTTTTTTTCTGTTCGTCAGTCTTGCCCTGATGCTGTTTTGGACATGGGACAGACAAATGTTTGCATAAACCATCTCCATTCTGCAAGGGACTACAGAAAACAAGTACCTGGGCACAGGAGGTGGTATTTTAAGGTCACTGAATGAGAAATAAAGGTATAGCTATAAAGGATGTTCACACCATGTCTGTCATGAGAGAGATTCCCATTAGTGTAAATGTCCCTGCCAAGCAAACTGCAATAGATACATGAGGAATCAGAACATCTGCTTTTCAAGAAGCATCATCACATGGCAAGGCTCTGAGAGCTAATGGTGCCTCTGCTTCTCATGGTCAAGATTGGGGCTGGGGTGGATATATCCATGTTGGATATTTCCCCACTTACTGCCATTATGTGGTAGGGGATTACCCAAGGATTTCCTCTATTCTGAATGGTCATGAAGAAGACCATGCGGGTCTGTGATGAACACACTGGGAAAGGGGAGTCGCTGCAAACCACTGTGTTCCCTCCTTATGGTCACAGAGGAGGAGAGGTCAGGATCTGGTGTTGTCCTGTTTCTTATGAACCAGAGAGGGTTGTTGGGAAGGTGAAAGATGGGGGCAAGGATAATGTATTAGCCCRCTCAAGTTTATGTCCATGATTACTACACAGGTGGGAACAGATGGGCCTCAGAAACCCCATATATATGGGCAAGAGAAAGGGAAACACTTGCTGTCTTTTGCACCAGTTGGTGCAGGTGTCCCATGTCCTGCTTGCATAAATGTATCTCAGATSTCTGCCTGGAAACCAGAGACAACTCTTTGACTGACTAGCATGGAAACCTCTCAGGAAATAAGCCTAATTTTTTTACTGTTTAAATAAAAGTGATGGGCACAGGCCTGGTCTCTGACAGGTATCCTTGTTCAGCTCTCAACAAGTCAACCCAGAGAAGTGAAGCACTTCTGAAAAAGACAGGGAGAAACTCCTCAAWGAGCTAGAGATTTGCACTCTGCCACCCACTGATAGAAAGCATGTAAAAGTCACATGACTATACAACCCATGCTGTTGAAAAGCTAGATCACATCTTGGAAGAAATTAAACAGGACTCTGGATACCCCATCTTTGGGGACATTTTTATCAGGTGTCCATTCCTCGTTCAACTTCTGGCAAGAAGCAGATGATGTGTCTTGTTTGTGAAAGCCTGCGGGAACAGCAAGCTCAGAGGTTGAAAGGAACCCAGGCTGCCTGGGGCTGCTGGAGTCTGGTTCCCCAGTCTCCACTGTCTCCGCAGGCATTGTGATAGAGAAGAAGAGAGGAGCATATTGTTCCCAAGGGGAAACTAAGACACACAGGATCTTGATATTTTCTTTGACTTGTCCCTGAATGTACGTATCAATGGCAAAGACTAAACTGGCCCATTTGGTATTTAGGAGGCCTCAATAATCCAAGATATCAGTCATATTTTTTTCTTCTATTGTTTATGTGATCACTTTCCTATTCCTGATGAATATATATATATATATCACAAATTTGTGATATAAACTGGTAAGAGAGGCTAGCCTTCCTTACTCACAGTATGGCATGATAAGTCAGCAATACCCTGTATGAGTCATCAATTCCCCCTAAATAGGCCCTCATAGTCTTCACCACAGTCTCAATGTGCTCTGGAATAGGGAAGACTCAAAGTGACGGGGCTACAGTTCCAGCCTTTGTGAAAAGTCAGCTGTCTTCTAGCATGCTGTGTCTTGCAAAGACAGACTTTATGTGATTAAAACCAGTATTAGAAGAAAAAACACCAAATGTGGCTGACTCAGAACAGCGTGTTAAGAGTCAGATATGAAGAGCCATCATTGACTTTTCAGCTGAAAACTGATCAGCACCTGATCGCTGACAACAACTTTCAGAGAGGGCTGATTGCTTGAATGGTTTGGACTCTTCTGTCTTGTTCCCAGATACATAGTATGGAAATCTATATACACCCTTTCAGCTCAGAGGAGAGATCTGGCCCCAGGATGCTGTGTGTGTACAGACCTAGCACTCTGCAATGCCTTGTCATGCCCTGTGCAGCCCTGGGAGTATTTCAGCCTGCACAGCTCTGTGGATGAGCAGAAAGTACCTCTTTTTTAGCCCTCCATGAGGAAGCATGATCTTTTTGTCTGGATCCCTAGCTGAGACTCATCCCATGTCCTGAAGGGCAGAGCTCCTTTGATCATGTATGATCAGCTTTTTTTGCTGAACAGATTTCCACCAACTTTTGATCTGTGGCTGGTAATGCAGCCCTAATTAGCAGTCAGCCAATTCTTCAACCAGATGTTGGCCTCTGGCTTCAGGCAATGGGCTTCTTGAGAGGGCACCTGCTACAGCAAGAATTTTACCCTGGGCCTCAAAGAACATAAATTACTGCCTCATCATACACATCTTGATTCTCTGCAGTCCCAGTGAGAGCAAGTTGGGACATCCTGACAGGAAGAACTGTTTGTGGTCAGTTTTGAGAGCTAGAGAAGCCTGTGGTGAAGTCTTGAAAGCAGTTAAACACCCAGTCAAATGCCAGAATTGCTTTTCTTATCTCTGAATATGTTTTCTTTCTGTGGGGTAACATTCCTGGTGCATATGCCATCAGTCTAGTCTCACCATGTCCTCCTTTCTCAATAGAAGAGCTGCTCTTCCATGTGATGATGCCTCAGTCATGACAAAGGCACATTTGTGCTGGCAGAAAACGGGCAAACTGCAAGTAGTACTAATGATTGTTCTGTAACAAACCTTCTATGCCTGTCCTCACTTCCATCAGAGCAATTCAGAGATGGCAAGGTGCCAGCCATTTTGGGGTATGCAGTTCTCCAGTAAGTTGGTTACACGCAGATAACAGTGCAGCTCAGCTGTGCTGACAGATCTGCCTGTTTTGCAGATGGCCTCAGCCTGTTCTCACCAGGGAGGTGCTGAGTGCAGAAGTGAGTGTTTTCTCTTGTGAGTTCACATCTGCTCACATTCAGGTCAATCCAGCTTCTTGAAGCAGTCATGGTATTTTGCTCGGATGAACACTGAGCATCTCAACAATAATGCCATAGACTAGGATGGGGTCAAGACCACCCTTGGTGAGGATCACACTGTCTGTCTGCTTGTCTTCCCAAATATCTTGGATGCAAAAGAAATTCCAAAGAATAAATATCTGAGTCTGTACCTTTGAATGTGGCAATAAACATTTAGAGAACAGCTCAAATATGAGGGTGACACCCACAAACTTGCCACTGAGTTTAGCATCTTTTGACACTGAGCTTACTATGCTAAGYGCATGCCCAACTGCTAGCATACGTCAGAGTTTGTGTTCCACACTTTCACTGATCTTTATTTGTCAGTGCAGAGGCATCCAGAGCRCTCTGGCACCGTGACGAGAGCACCCACCAGGCAGGAGGCGCACAACCAATTCATCAGCTCCTGTTGGGATGATGCCATGGACCTGTCTCCTGAGAGACTTCCTCTGAGTGGAATTTGATGAGATGCTGTCAGCAGGAAAAATCAAGCACCTTTTCTGAGCTTTGSTGTGCACAGTTCATTCTGAGGAAAAACAGATAGGCTATGGTAGTAAATAACCTACAAAGAAATAAGATAATTTTCTTAATTGTTAGCAAATCTCCTGGGTGGGAAGGGAGGGAGGGAGCAGAGGGGAGAGTCTGCCTGCCAGGCATGGCTGTTTGTGTGGGTACCTCTTTTTTAAGTCCTGTAACAACAAAACACATCACATTACAACTCTGAAAAGCACTGTGATTTGTAAAGCAGTTCTGCAGCAATTGAAGCTGTGTGGGGTCTGCTGACCAACCGTGACCTGCCTTTACCTTCTCAGATTGAGACTGGAATCTCATTAAGCCTCTGTCATAGGCCTATTTCTTCACTTAAATTACAGCTCAGCAGTGGTATTTAAAAGGCTTTAACTCAATAGATGTCTTCCCATGTAGACAACATCTTGAACCACACCTGTTCCCTGAATGTTGATCCTAGCTGCAGGGATCTCTTCTTTAGTACATATGATTTCCTGCCAACAGGGCAGGGCTTGGGCTGAGCCAGAGATCTGTACATCTTCTCAGGAGTATCTACCTCCTTCTTAGTCCTGGAACAGACTGTCCTGTCTCAGGCCAAAATCTCTGTATTCCAATGGTTTATCCTCTCCTCTCCAAAGAGGCAAATTCATGTCTAATGGCCTTTATCATCTGAACCATGTGGAGGAAGGCAGTTACTGCTGCACCAGATGCATACAGAGGTTGGTTATTTTCACCTTACAGGTGGTGCAATGACTGCTGTCAGCTTGTTTGGAAAAGCTGCTGCAGATGCAGGTTAATGCTGATACTTCTTCAATGTTGGTGTCAAGTAATAACATGGTTGATGTTGCCTAGGGGATTAGCTGGATCCTGCAATGTCTCCTGCTACTTTTTGGTGCTCTTGGCTTGTCTATCTGCTGTAATTGCTTTCCCTGGCAGCGTCAAGCTACAGCCTGTCTGACACTCAGTGATCTCTCTCACAGCAAAAAAAATTCAATCCTGTAACATTTCATCATGAAACCTGCTGGTGAAATCTCAGCACTATGCTGGGGTGTGCAAGGCTGTGAAAGCTTCTTCAACAGAATCCCCCTGGCACTGGGGAAAAAAAATCCTRTCTCTCATGAAGGAGGATAAAATATTAATTTAAATTGACAGCATCAGCATTCTAGGATTTTGCTTTTTCAAAGTCGTCAGGTTGAAGGAAAACATATTTTCAACCTTTGGCCCAATGAATGCAGAGCAGAGTTGACCTGAAAGTTGTTTGTCAGCCTGATCCTTGCCTAAACTGCTTGAGTCTTATTTTCCACTTGGTCTAATCAACCCCAGCCTTGAAATGAATTGTTTTGGAGCCAGTATCTGGCAGAGGGAGCACCCAGACCTTGCGGGCATTGTTAGAGCTGGGTTCCTGCAGCGGCTCTTCAGAGAACTCTCTTATTCTCTTCCCAAATTTCCACTGTTATTCCCCCAGTGTCACCATATCATGTTTTCTTGTTTAAATAAAAGCTGCCTGTCTTGGTCTGGTTTCTGCAATGTGTTTCTAGTCAGCTCTCATCAAACCAGCCTGAGAAACTGTGGTGCTTCCTGGGAAAAATCCCAGCAAAATACCCTCTGCGCTATCCAATAAATCAAATGCTTGCACTCCAGCACCCTCTGTCAGGAGGGTGCATAAATGGTATTGCTGCACAGGGGGAAGGAATCCCAGGAATACACAGAGAATAATAATAAGTGGAGACTCGTGATTAGACATTCCTCAGCAATAACAGTGTTTTAGAGGCTCTTGCCAGAGCTACTTAGGGCATGCCGCTGTGCTGAGCAGAGGCTCCTGTTACAGCTAATGATCAGCTAATGCTGAAGGGAGCAGACTCTGTCAGACATCTTAGGTCTGTGCAGTTGCTGAACAGCACATGGTGCCATGTGTGAAATAATATGGAAAACAGCTCCTGTGAAAGCGGAAAAGCATTCGAGAGAAAGAAATCGCACAAGGAACTGCAGTTCTGTGGCTCCGTGGCAAACACCACAAACAAAGACAACACATGCWGTTTGGAAGGAGATGCAAAATTTGCAGCAGCTTCATCACTTTGCAGCATTAACAGAGATTGCCAACAGCTCCAGAGCACACATCGGGTATCAGTCCAAAAAAAGGGATATTTCTTTATTTTAAATTGCACAGATGCCCAAACCAGCATGGTGGTAGAGACAGCTTTATTAACACTGAAGCAGAAGCCATAGATAATAAAAGATAAGCAGGTAAACCTCAAAGTCTGCATGAACTAATCTTTACCAAGAAAGGGTGCGAAATGCGAGCTCAGGTAAATACTAAATTGAATATAAATTTGTAACAGTGTATGTGCAGGAAACAAGCTCTAATTGTTTGGGAAATGTTACACACTGGATTTCAGCAGAAAGGATGCTCACTGCAGAGAGAGGAGACTGAAACAAGTGAGGAATCAGAACTGAGGGGCTGGGAAGCTGTCGGTCAAATCCAGAACACACTTGGAAAAGCCCAGCTAATCTGTTGTGTTCACAGCCTTGGGGAAGTTCCCCTTGCCCTTTAACTGGTGCTGCAAGAAGTCGGTATTCATCGCCTCGGGAAGCGGAGTGGGTAAAAGAAGCACCATGCTGGATACATGGTGGTTGCTCTAGATRAAAAGCAAACAAAAATCTCTGCTGATGGTGAGATTTCAAAAGATTCCAGTAAACACATTGGAAGGGAGAACTTCCACTGCAAGCACGGGGAATGTTTTCTTAGGGGTATACTTGATGCCAGATATTTCTCTACACTTGATGCTTCAGCAGTTTCTGGCAAGGGCTATAAGAAAACAGCACATGTTGGTTCACATTTACACTCTCTTTGGGAGACATTATTTTCTCCAACCACCACTGGAAGTGCACTCAGCATTCAGCAGCCCAGATGTTTTCTCAGGCCAACCAACTATTTTTTGTTTCACTTCCTGTGGGGAATGATGGTGACTGCCCTCACAGGTCACTTAAAGAGCAGGCCAAGCAAACAACTATCAGGAGTGATACAAGTAAAGCTGATGCTGCCTTTAGGCTTAAAGACTTGACATAAGATCCCTTCATTTTGCATTTTTTTTCTTGATTCTAAAACCTGAGAAAAAAATAGTAGAAGASAACATGCCAACACACCAAGCCACTTTGACACGAACTGGACTACTTAGACTAATGCACAGTGAAGCTAATGGAATACAGCTGCAATGTGCCTGTCCTACCAGATAGGAAGATTTATTGGAATATTTGTGCCTTGTCTTCCTCAAGCGTCACCTGGGAGCTGCACATTGCAGAGATGTCTGAAGGAAAAGGATGCAAATCTTAGTGAGGTGGAGAAATCGAAGGAACCACCCGAAGTCCTGTGTGATTTAGCAGTAGGTACGAAACCAGGTTGGCGAGGTAGCTATGGGCAGAACCAGAGGATGGATTTATTGCCTTTTGACAGCAGTGATGCTGATGTCTTAGGAGAATATTTCAGCACAAATGCCAATATGGCCATACACCTCAGAAATTAATGGGACAGTTTTAATCCATTTATTTATGCTGGAAGCTATGCATTATGATGATCCTGACTGTTACTTGTGATTACATCGGGCTTGGGAAAAAAGTTGTCGGAGGATGTCTCTTTAAGGGATGCTGGCAAAAGCCAGCCAAAATGAACTGTGCTGTGCAGAGATCTCTGTCACACAGCCCTGAGCAGCTGGAAACAGGCTTTGAAAGGAGTGCGTCCCTGTCAGTGTCCTTTGCTAGGAGTGATCGCAGAACATATTTAGCTTTCTACCATTTAAATGTGCAAATGACTGCTCTGTGAGTCAATTAATAGCTCCAGTGCTCCTGGACAGCCTCTCTCCCTTGAAGGGCAAAAGTCAGCTCTCTGTGACTATTATTAATGCTCATATAATGCTGCAGACATGTTCTGACTCTTGTTATGGTGAACTCCAGATCCATGGCTGCAGAATCAGTGTTGACCTCCTAGCTGAGTCTCCCAGATCTGTTTAACCACGATGCTCTCTCTGCCAGGGCAGCATGTTTTACATCCCTCTTCTCTGGAACAGATGAACAACCAAACTCTTGTCTTTCCTTTGAAGGAAAATTGCTACCACGTCTGACACAACTGAAGTCAACAAAAATCAATTATCTCTGAGAAAAGCGCCTTGCTGCCCCAGGGGAAACCTGTCTCCTCTCCATGCAGTAGAATCCACTCTTAACTTTTATAGCAATTCTCTACTGCTTCATAGAATCATCGCAGAGAAGTATGAGAGCCTGGTGCTCTTTATGTTCTTGCAGTGAATGGTCATCAAAGTACCTTTCCTGTAATTGTGTCATGAGTCCCTGCAGTCCCAGGACACCCAGAATTCTTGTGTCATTGAGTGGGAAGGCTGCAGGTCCACGGTGATTGTCACAGGATGAGCACTTGCCAGGGGGCAGTGATATTCTTGTCAGACTCAGTGAACCCTGCTTCAGGTCAAGCCCATGGGACAAGCCATAAGCACTGGAGGCACAGTCTTTCTCAGCCGCCTACCATGACAGTGACATCTCCACATAATGCTGCTTTGGCTCTAAAGAGTGGTAGAGTCAGCCTTGTTTGGGGTGAAAAATTTGTATAGGGTTCCCAGAAAGCCTCTAGATTTCATTGACTGTGAGGGCCCAAAAGGAAAGGGCAAAGACCAGAGCAGTCTAATGTGTGGCCTGATTGTAAATGTAGAAGTGGGAAGCAAATGACTAAAAATAGTCAGAATTTCTCATGGCTGTAGAGGGAAGATTAGGTATGTAGAAATACTGGGTCAGATTAGAAAAGCGTAAAGAAAAATAAACAAATGTACCAAATTCCACATCTTTTCACTGCCATCCTCAGGTTTCCTGCAAGAGTATTACTTTCTACATGAAGACTACACCAAAAGCTCCCCCTTGATTTCCTGGCAGGGTGTAATCTTCTCAAAGTGGGAGAGTGAGACAGAGGAGGGAGGGTTGGGGGAAACCCATGAGCAAATAGAAGGCACAAACTTCGCAGGAAGGGCGATCAGCAAAGATACTGGAAACATGTTCCTGCCTGGGAAAGATGTCTATTTCTGTTTCTCTTTGTTCCTACCAAAGAAGACATTGCTTTGGTATGTCACAGTCTTGGGAAAGGAAGGAACAGAAGGAAGCAAACCATAAAGATATTAGCTTGGGAAAGACTGGTTTAAGGCCACAGCTGGTCTAAGCCAGCTTACTCCTCACGAGAAGGGCTGTGAGATGCCTAAGCAAAGAAGGAGATACAGGCCTGAACAGTTTCATCATGGCAGGATTCTTGAACAGAGAAGAAGAAAGATTGGGTGTGAAGTGCTCAAAAAGGCTAAGCAATCACTTCAAGGGGAAGATCAGATTTGAAGCTTCTGAATTTAGCTGTAAAGATTCAAGAAGGAACAGGAACAGGGTCCCTGCAAGGCCACCTCCAGCAATGTGGAGGTGTCCCTACTCACTGATGGTGGCTGTACCCAGGCAGATGCGGGACCCTGTGCAATGACTAGCAGAAAAGACCMCCTTCGTGACCCCTGGAAGTGGTGTGGAAAGTCAGCTAAAACTGAGACACTTCTAGCTCCCAATCTGTGGAGTAGCTGCAGAAGTAGAAAGGGATGTAGAGTGTCTGTGAGTACAGACTGCCACAGACACGGGAAGGAAGGAGGGGTAATGGTCTTTTGGTGATGTAGAAGGCAATGAGGTATATAGGTGGCTTTGCTCAGATATGGACTAAGATGACAAGGAAGGCTGGGAAGATCCAGACTGCTGAAGGTTGTAAGCGGAGAGGGCCCAGCCTGATAYGCTTTTGACCAAGAATAGAAGGTGCCTGGCTTAGGGCATGGCAGACCTGTGGGCACAGAGAAAGTTACTGGTCAGTTAAAACTCTTTGAAAGAAGGAACTTAATTATGCTAATGACTTGGTAGCCTAACAGTGATGCTAGAAGGAAGGAAGGAGCAAGGAACAAAGCAACAAGATTTGAGATCACAGGTGGAAGGTTTGCTGGAGGTATCAGAGGAGATAATCTGGCCCTTCTTAGTGACATAAGCCATTGCTAGAGCTAGGCCAGACCTTGGACCAGAAAGGAGCTGCTTTTTCAAGACACTGAAAGAGTTCTCTAAAAGACAACATGGTTTGGATTGGGGAATTCAGGCAAAGAAAGAGGCGWTAACTGGAGGAACAAAGATAAGGGAACCAAGAACAGGTTGCAAATTTGTAAACGCAGGTATGATGTGGCATATGTACGTGAGATCCAGGTGCAGGGGTAAGAAGCTGAGTTGTCAAGGGAGCTGACCCAGCAACATATAGAAAAGCATGAGGCACTGAGGCATTTACAGAGGCACATGAAACAATGGGAAAAGCCAAAGGATATTTCTAAACAGTGAGGGAGAATACTGATACATGTCAGATTTCAAAGYCCTTGGTACAACCAAGAATAGCAAGTTCTTGTAAAAGCAGTATCTGGGAACCTTTGAATATGGAGGGGAATGTTCCTCACTCAGGAGTGTTCTTCAAGGTCACATCCAAAGAGGCTACTCTCAAGACACCAAGTGCCAGCCTTAACAAAGTTTGATTTCAGCAGGTGCCCCACCATGTTGCCCACGCTGGAGGTGTTAGGAGGACTCAGCATTCCGCTTGCTCAGCATCTGACCTGGTCAAGACTAAGGAGACCACAGCCCCAACAGCACCTCTCAATCTGTTCACATCTTGCTTAAGTCAACCAAAATGCCTCTGTGTCTCCTCAGAGTACTGTACTTACTGCACATACTTACTGTATTGCCTCATGGATATGACATACTTTCTAGTTGAGAAATACAACCACCTCTAAAGAATTCAAGTTCTCAACAGTTACAGGGTTTGGGGTTTTCTTTTTGCTTTATTTTAATGTCAAGGGATTTGTTTTGTAGGGATTTTGTTAGGGATTTGTTAGGTTTCCCCATCAGCCCAACAGGAAATTCCACCTTGGCTAGAAAATGTGGAAAGAAATTAAGACTCAGATGTACAGAGATATTTAGGTACTTACATCCTGCTGAGACCATGGGATTTAGGTCACAAAATGCTTTTGTGGGTCAGTTCTTCTTTAATCACACTGCCTTTGGGAAGAGGAGGATTTGGGGACGGAAGGTGAAGTTGGGGAACAATGCAACTCACAAAATAACAGAATGGTTGAGGTTGGAAGGGACCTCTGCAGATCATCTAGTCCAACCACCCTGCTCAAGCAGGGTCCTGAAAACACGTTGCCCAGGACCCTGTCCAGATGGCTTTTGAACATCTCCAAGGAAGGAGACTCCACAACCTCTCTGGGCAACCTATCCTAGTGCTCAGTCACCCTCACAGTAAGCCAGTTTTTCCTTATTTTCAGTCAGAGCTTCCCATGTTTCAGTTTGTGCCCGTTGCTTCTTGTCCTTATCACTGGGTGCCCCTGAAAACAGTCTGGTCCCATCCCCTTTACACTCTCCCTTCAGATATTTAAATACATTGATAAGATCCCCTCTCAGCCTTCTCTTCTCTAGGCTGAACAGGCCCAGCTCTCTCAGCCTTTCCTCATAGGAGAGATGCTCTAGTCCCTTAACCATCTTAGTGGCCCTTCGCTGGACTAGCTCCAGTAGCTTCATGTCTCTCTTGTACTGGGGAGCCCAGAACTGGATCCAGCACTCCAGGTGTGACCTCACCAGAGCGGGGGGATCAAATCCCTCGACCTGCCGGCAGTGCTCTCCCTAATGCAGTCCAGGATACCACTGGTCTCCTTTGCCGGAAGCCTGTTCCCTTTAAAGATAATAGCGACTCACGTTATAGACGGATCCTTCCTATCTCGGGGAGATCTCAAGAGAAGGGAAACCTCCGGGGCGCCCCCAGGGCGGCACCGAGCGCGCCGGGCCGCCGCGGGCCGCGCGGGGGCGCCGCAGGACGGCGCGTCCGCCCGGGGCCGCCGCCGCCGCGCCGTCGGGCCACTGCGAGTGTCAGGCAAAAGCTTATTACCGTAAAACCCCTTCACGGAGGCGTGAGCTGCTGCCTCGTGTCAGCGTCCGCCGCAGGCTGGGCGCATCGGTGGAGTCGGTGGCCCCAGCTCACCTGTCCTGTGAGAGCAGGGCCCGACGGCGGCCAGCGCTTACCGGGGTCTGAGAGACTGGTGTGATGTTCTGCGCTGGTTCAGAGCAGGTTGCTCTGGGCTTTGTCCAGCCAGGTCTTGAAAACCTCCGAGGACGGAGATTCGACAGCCTCTCTAGGCAGTCTGTTCCAGTGCTGAGTGGTCCTCACGGTGAAATGCTTCTATTTTATACCGGTTTGGAACCTCTCCTGTTTCGATTCGTGACCATTGTCCCTTGTTCTGCCACCAAGCACCTCCGTAAGGAGCCCTGAAAACCCAGAATCGTTCCCAGGGCACACTACTCACTCACATGTTTATTAATGGGATTCTAGCACCTTTTCTGAGAGAAATCCTTATGAGTAGAGTGGGACTTGGAAACACTGATAATTTGACTTGATTTTCTTTTCTCTCAAGAGATCAGTTGAATTGCAGTCATAGTTTTGCTGCAACATTTTGCAAACAAACATCAAGGGGGTCCTGTAGTCTCCCCCTCTTCCTGGTGCCTGCAATATGACCTTATTCATAGCTTTGTAATAATTTGCCTTGTACTTAACACAGCAATTGTGGTTTACACAATATTTGTCATAGGCTCCTAATCTGTGTTGTGCACCTGACTTTCTTCAGAGACCTCAGTGACATACCCAGAAACTAGAACCTGTTTTTTTCTTTTATCAGATGCTGGGGGTCACACCATCATATGGAGCAGTCACAGAAGGCAATAAGAATTTCGCTTATCATGAGCTGCCTGGATTGTTTGAACAGATGTGGAAATTAAGCAAGGTCACTAGTTCCTTCCTTACAGCAGATGCATGTGGATCCTCTATCAAAGTCAGATATGTAATACTGTTAGAAGACTATCTAATTCAGGTAGAAAGACAGAAATAACCAAATCTGTGCATAAGTGCAAGGATTGAACTGAAAAATGGGAAGCAGCAGAGCAGAGTGTAGGAACATATATTATCAGAATACCAGAATCATGGAAAGAGGATGTAAGTATGGAAAAACATGCCACATAAAAACAGCAGTAATTGTTCAGGCTAAGGATTTTTGTCTTCTCCAGTATCCCACTTCCAGCAATGGCTAGAAGGAGCTGCAGAGTGAAAAGTAATAACAGTGCAAGTATGTATCCTGTACTCCCCTGAGAGTACTCTCACAAACTCCAACTCTTTTCAGTCTATGGGATTTCCTGACCCTGTTGTGGTTTATCTGTAACTCTGAATGGATCTCTCTTCCAAGTACTGCTCCAGTATCCCCACAAAATTTTGCATCTGGAACACATCTTATTGAAGAGTTCCACAGCTCTACTATGCACTGTGAGAAGGACCACCTCTTTTTGTTATTTCTGAACCTGTCTTAGTGTCATCTGGCAGCCCCTATCTCTTTTTCTGGAAAGGAAGTGAACACCCTTTCTATGGRCTGATGGGAACCACCTTCCCCACAGCACTCATAATTTAACAGCTGTCTAGTGTATCCTTCTGAAGCTGAATATTTCAACCCTACTCAGCCATTCCTCAAATGGAAACCATTCCATATCTTTAATCTTCCTCTTGCCTTTCTCTGAACCTTTTCAGGCTCTGGAATCTTCTTTTTGAGATGTGGGTGCAGTTCTCAAGATGTGGAAAAAAACATAGCCATAACAATGTTTTCTGTGTAGTTCTCTGTTCTCCTAATGATCCCTTACATTTTATTTGTTTTCTTGATCTGAATGATGATACAATGACAGATGCTAAAGAAAACTGAGACAAAGCAAGAAGAAGACAGAATTAGCTGAGTCAAAATCATCTGGGAAAGGATGGTAAGGTAGGAAACTAGGAAGGTGTTAGAGGCCTCTTTTATAAAAGCCTAGACCTTTAGTGTCTCTGTAATATGAGCAAGAATAAATATTACTGGGAATTGTCAATATGGAAGAGGTTAATAGTCCAACTGCAGACTCAAGAACATAGGGATGTGATACACTTGTTTATCAGTCACAGGCAAAAGGGGATGTATTTCAGATTTAGTCTTGGTAGTGAACATATAGAAAACCTGGTTAGAGTAAATAACTTTGGATCAGAGTACTGATAGTAATTAAATGGAATGGCAAAAGGGATAAAAAGTATCTTTCTCATTGGTTTTATTTCAGAGGGAAAATTTCAAGGAATGTAAGAAAAGCAGTGAGTGGAGTTAACAGGCTTGACTAGCTCAGTGCTCACATATAGAGAAGACTAAGAATTTGCCCAAGAGGTAAAAAAAATCTTTCTGGAGTTTGGAGGCTGAACAAGGGAAAAACTAATGGGAAGTTCTCCAGAGTTACCTGGATGAATGACTGTCTAAGGAAGGATACTAGGTGTAAACAGTTTATGGGAACGGATAACGAGGTCAGTCAGTCTAGGCAGCTATGTCTTGAAGGTCAGAAAACGTAGGAATTGAGCAGCAAGTGCCAAAAGTCAAGCTGAGTTAGACCTTGCAAAGATCTGAGAAGATAAATGCTGAAAGTTTTGCTAACCATACAAATAGAAACAGAATAAAAAAGGAGGAAGTAGGGCTGCTGTGTACAGAGCAGGAGGCTGAGATCAAACATGGCATTTGGATCAAGGACCTTAGATCAAGGGCCAGACCCAAGAGGGTATGCAGTGCTGTAATTCCAGGAAGTTAATTTGGCTCTGGGAACAGAATTCACAATACTGAGGAAGATGCCTTAAGTCCTTTGTATATTAAATGAGAGAAAGTTATATTCCCAGGACCAAAATCTACCACATCCTTTGTGGGGCCTGATGAAGAAAYGCTGAAGAGACTTGTCTGAAACGCTGTCTTGCCTGGTTCTAGGTCTGTAACAAGGCTTCAGCCTCTCCAGCTAAATCTGTGTTTGCAAATAAAACATGGTTAGGGCCCAGGATGGTGTACTGGTCTGTGATTGTCCATGCTTTTTAMTAGTTAAGATGTTGCCTGCTACAGGTGTGGTCTGTGCAAGACAGCCCTCTTCCAGACAAGGCCTGGGCCCAGTGCTTGGGGCACCAAGGGACTGCTGTTCCCAGTAAGTTGTTTGGAGGTGGCCACCTTGTTCTGGAGGAGAAGAGGGTTTGCTGTGTGGATGCAAGCTGTGCTGTGCAGCTTGTCCATGAGGACAGAGAACAGCATCTGGCCCATTTTATTTAGAAATATAAGTCTAGGCTCTGAGACTGGGATGCTCTAAATGACTGAGATGTTGCTGAGGTATCTTGGATGAATTCAGTTGTGTACTGCTTAAGGAAAGTTGTTAGGGGCCATTTACACCTGGATCACTGTTTTTTTAGTAGGGATTAGTAGGGATCCCCTGCATAGTATAACCTAGGTGATTATACATAGCCTTGCCCTAAACCCTTCTCAACCTAAGGTGCTCTTATTTGACTTACTGGGAGAGTTCTGTAGACCGCAGGATGCATGGCATGCTGTATCCATCCATTTAAGCAGAGGCCTCAGGTTCAGAGGAGTGCAAAATTCCTGGGCAGAAAAGGAGAGCAAGAAAGAGGCAATATGACTGTTGTTCTGTGATAAGTGGCAGTCAGAGGGGCAGAGGGATTCTTGGGGTTCAATTGCTGTTAAAAAAAAAAAAAATCCTGCCAGCACCATCTGAACTCAGTGTTTACTTTTTGTGTTGATTTTTCTCTGACTGCTCCTGGTGGAATGGGGCTTTGGTACTAAGGGRAAGGTGGGGGTCATTTGATCAGATGGTATCTGAGCTAATTGGCGTATGTAAATTTGGAAGAGAATTTGGACCACTGTGCTGAATGTAGAAGCCTTAACTCAACCAAAGTTGCATGGCAGGTTACCAAGTCTTTAGATTTAGCCCTAACTGTCCAAAGTTTCCAGCAAGGATATTGAGAAGGCCAAATAAGCATTGCTGTTGGGAGCAGGGATGTGCACAGACAATTTATGACAAAACTGTTAGAAGAGAASCCACAGGTTTTAATGCACTGTAGCTGAAAAAAGCAGATAATCTGTATCCCAGGGCTGTAAAAAAATCTGAGCATGTAGTTGGAAAACTGGAAGTAAAGATTTTTGTCACAAATCTTTTAAGTCATGGGTGGAACCTCACAACTGGGTGAACTGCAGCCAATGCAATTACTTTTAAGTTAGGAGTGGGATGTGGGATGGGACTTTGGTTTTAGAATTACACAAGATACTACGGCACATTTTGAAGGAAAGGTATAAATAAAAGTATGGCTTTAAATGGAAAATGGGACACAAAGGCAAGCAGGTTTTCAGAAGGAGACCATTCCAAACTAATCTGGTGTATTTGATTAAAGCAAATAACTTTCTAGACAAGAGAAATGCAACATATCTAATCTATCCAGACTGCAGTAAAGTAAATAATACAGTGCTGTCCTGGAAATTGGCTAAACTGAGGAAAGGGTTAGTACTTGAAATGGAAGGTGGTAAGGAACTAATAAGAAGGGCAATGACCTTGACTGTGTTGAAAGAGGACTACCAAGCTGGAGGAAAGTTACTAATGGAGTTTCTTCAAGATCTATCTTAGGATCAGTTTCATTTAATATTGCTTTTAATAGATTTAGCACCAAAAAACAGATTGGGTCATGAAACTTGCTCAGATCAAAGTTAGGAGATATTATCAGAAGGTGAACGGCTTGGAGTTTCTGATGACAATGACAATTCTATTGATAGGAATGGGATGAAATGAAACAGTGCGAAGAACTTAAGGACATCTAAGCGAACTTCTGTGAACATGAGCCCTGAAGCCAAGTGGCACTGACTGCCTCATGTTCGCACATCTTAAAGCTAGTCCTCTCCGACAGGTTTGTCTTGGAGAGGGCTGGTTGAAGTAACCCAAAACAAAGCTGAGAAGTGAACTAGCAAGTGAGTAGTGTGAATGGTCAGGGCCCAGTACCTGAGCTCACCCTCATGCTCTCTTTTTTAGCAGCACAGCTGTATCCTAAAAGACAACAGATAGCTGGAGACAGATGGGGAGGACAAAGAAACAAGCAGACAATATCTGTTACAGTAGAGGATGATGATCTCATTACACTAACAGCCTCCATTCTCGCAAGTTATCTTTAGGCATTGCTGCAAAGGAGACCTAAAAGGGAGATAAGAAGGTGACTTCTTTCACATTTAAGAAGGAAACTCAGAAGTACTTGTTTGCACATTTGCCACATTGGTAATGGACATTGGCATCATGGTTGATCAGAGATGGAAATCAATCTCTAAATACCAAAGGGGAGATGAGGGCCTGAAAAGGCTTGTACAGTACAGACCAGCAGATGCTATCTGGTGCAATACTACAAAGAGAGCTAGTAAAGGACTGTAAAGAGAGAAATAATGCAAAGAGAGAATAATGTGGTCAATGCACCAGGTTARGAAGAGAGATATTTTTACAGCATTTTGATTGGTAATGAGCAGGGCATGCCGGAGTTTCTCAAGGCACAAGAAAAGGGTGTGACAATTATCAAGAAAAGAAACTAAAAGTGTAAGAAATCACATATGTCACTGGCTTCTGTCCCTTCCAGTCACAAGTGAAAACATTCTCAACCACTAGGGTCATCTGATCTAGAAAAGTACAAAGAACACCCAGTCAACACCTTCCACCTTCACACGGACACACTGCAAACACTGCTGCATACTGTAAATCACAAAACACCCTTTTCCCCCCCTCCCAGCTTCCTAGCTGAGAGTTTTAACTGTGAAGGACTGAGAAGATCACTTCACCAAAATTTGTGCAAAAAAGAATACACAGGACTTGGATGTAGCCTGGATATGCGAGCTGAGAGCAAGGGAATTAAAATATTTCTTCTCCAAATTCTGTTGAAACTTGCCACAGTACCACTGTAGATGAGAAAGCAAACTGGAGCTGGAAGGACCTTTTGTGGTTTAAATAATTTAATTAATCCTAAAATAGTTTTGGCCAACTTAAAATTGTTCCTATGCATAATTCTGGGCTGAAACTGATTTTGGGCTTGAGGTATACAAATTAAAAAAAAAAATTGGACTCTCCCTTTCATCTGTAACTCAGTAATTAATGCATTCATTTGAGATAGGGAAGATTCACAGATCTATCTGAGGGTGACTTGAACCCGTATTTTGAATCCTAGAGCTGACCCTCACAGGAGGAATATTTTATCTCTGAGGCTGAGCTTAAGGATGTCTCTTGTGTGGCTCTGCTGTTCTTTACAAAAGAAAAACGAGGCGTTTTTTTCGCTCCCCTGGAATCCTAACTTTAAACAAATGGTAGGAGTTATACTTGCTATAGTTTGCTTAAGAAAAGATATTATAGTGTTACCAAAGGGATTTAATCCTTCTCCAATGCTATGAGAAGAGGGTTTCCACTAACCAGGAGGAGGACGTAGGCCCAGCTGAGCAGAATGGACAAAGAGCAACATGTAATTCCAGTTGCAGTTCACTCAATGGGTACTTGACATTGGGTTCACTGGAGTCAGGGAGTGCCTCTTCAGGTTGTAAAATAAATGTTTTATCCACTTTCCCATAAATCGAAACTCTGGCATGTTCCAAGGAAACATGTTACACAGACTTTCTCAGATATCTTTGTCTCCAGCACATAAAAGAGCAGTGTGACAAGGGCGGCGAGGCAAGTCTATTGACTGTGATGTGAGTCCTTTTGGGGTAGGCTCCTTCTCCCGTGGGGTTTGGCTTGGCAGGAACCAGCTGTACTTGGTGCAGGGGGTCCCAGCACGGGAGGAATGCCTGGTCCTGCCCTGCAGATGGGTGAGATACTTACAAGCTCTGCTATAGAAGAATGGCATCCAGGAGGCGATTAGCTAGAGTTTATTGCTGTGTGTATGAGATTTGATCAATCTGTTAAGAGCAACATGATTTACAGGATGTTCATAGTAAGACTAGTAACTGTGGTAAGACTATACAGATRTGTAATTTGTATAGTCTTTAATAGTTATTTCTGATGATTTATTTTTTAAAGTTTCTAAATATTCAATTCAAATGCCMCTAAAAACTCACCAAAATTCCCTGAAAAATGGAAAATAAACCACCTGTTCAGTGACATATAGAAAATCTGTTTGAATGTAGCCCGTTTCTCAACTTTTTTTATAAACATATAAAACCAAAATGACAAAATACATATGTCACAGACATTGTAGCTTTCCCAAGAAAATTGGCTTAGCATTTCTCAGTAACCCACAGCATGCCTGGATGTTGAGTTTTCAATGCTTGGCCTGTGAGTCATCTCACAGCTTGGAATATGCTAAGCGAYTTCGCCAGAAACAATGATCTTTCAAGAGCAGAAAATACAAAGTCTTTTTCATCTCCAGCACTTTCAGAGAGCACAAAACATGTGAATTGTAATAATAATAATTTCCAATAAAATCATTGCCTGCTTCCCTGCAAATAAACACAACATTCTGAAGGAAGTTTGCTACACCCATTAAATCCTTATGGGAAAATAAAGAGAGAAGATGAATGAGAAAACTAGTCCAAGCACATTAGCAGGTGAAAGAACTTTGTTAAGAATGGGACTAACCCAAAGCAGTTACAGGATGTTAGCTCTGGTTATTTTAAGAAAAGATTACAGAGAAAAGGGTGGGATTAAGGGTGGTGGTTTCAGATAAAAATCTTCTGTAAGTGAATACAAAAAGCATTACATTACAATACCACCTCCCACAGCTTTGGCTGAGCACATTCCAAGAAGTCCCTTTGGCTTTGAAATAAAATTATGAAAATCCATAAAGCACACTTCTTCTTGTCATTTCACTGCCGTAAATTTGGAGTGACTCCATTCTTGGCAGTGATATTTCTCCTTGTTTTCAGCATTGCAAGAATAGAATTTGGTCTAGAAGCCTTTAAAATCCACTGTCTGATTCAAAGGTGACCTCTTAGCCCAGCTTTTGTTGCATCAGCTTTGTTTAATGCCCTTCCTTTGATTTCTGGGTCCCTGAACTATTGCTGAATTCATCAATGCACAAGCAGAGAAAAAAGAAATGGAATAAATGAGAAAGGGTGAAACATGAGAATATCACTCTCGCCAAAGCAGGAAAGAAGATCCTCCCACTGAAATGGAAATACCCATTTGCAATTATCTGTCAATAACATTATTTGTCAGAGGTTATTCTTGTAAGGCTTGCTAACTTGGAAAGGAGTAAAATAAAAACACCTCGCTCCCACAACCAAGCAAGAGGCGGGCAAGAGACAGATAAACAAAACATCAGGGTTCATTTGATTTATTGTGTACAAGGACTCAATACTGCAATGAAGTGCATTATAAAATATGGCTTTAGAAACTCATCTTACCTTTCACTAGGATACATCAGCAATTCTGCTGTTAATTACAAAATAAGTGTGAGTTACAGGTCTAGGTTGAACATCACTTTTCTCAAACAAAGCCTATATCCCTGGATGGGACTGGGAGGTCTAAGGGTGGGACTGCACCTTCCAGCCCATGGACTCACTTGGTGGGCTGCAATGTAGCTTCTCCACAACCAGCACTGTGGAGCCTTTGGGATAGGAGCCAAACACTGAACTTAGGCCGATTCCYTGAGTGGTGCTGAGCAGGACTGCAGCCAGAGCATCTCAAGAGGGCCATTCATGAACATCTGCCAGCTTCCAGTGAGATTCAAATTCCAGTGAGATTCAGTGAAGATGGGAGTGACCATCTCACCCAAAGACGCTAACAACATGTTTGCTGTTTGAAAGGCAGTGTGTCCTTGTTCCAGTAGTTTCTTCTGGCATAGCTAATGCTTATTTGAAAAAGGAATATCCAGCTTGGCACACTGCTCTTGAAAAGCAGGAGACCTCTGTTTCAACTCGAGCATGGGAATAGGTGCGACTTCCAGACCCTCTGCTCTTGCTCTGTCTTTTTTCCTCTGGGGCACACACTGTACACAACTGTGGAGGTTGCAGTGTCTTTTACTGGAGAGCAGAGCCTAGTTTCTTGCTCTGGCACCAGGCTATTGGCTGTTTGCATGTGCTCAGGGAAGAAAAGTTGTTTAGTTGTTGCTGTAGCCATGAGGGTTTACAACCCACATTATGTTGACAGAGCCCAGACTGAGGCAGTGCCTGGCCTTTGGGAAGCCAAAGTTTTTGAAAATCCTATCTCTTGGGCTTCCACAATCTCCCCAGGTACACATTCCTTTGCACCTTCACATTTGGCTAGATAAATTTTGCAGGAAATGTCTGAACGCTTAGTCACAGTAGGCCTGTCCATCCCATTGCCTTTCTTACTGTGCTCTTGCGGTGGGCAGGCCCTGTATCAGTATTCATCTTACCCTTAATTTCACACATCTAGGCTACAGGTGTGCTCTTTCATTAAACAGGGCCAGGGCATGCCCCTAAGCACTATTCCATGACCAGTCATACTAACTACTCTTATATTAGACAATTACACTTGCCCAAGACTTTTCTCTGCTTATGCAACAGAATGGCTAATGCCACCCTATTATATTCTCTTACCCTCCAGAACAGGATGGTGGTATGTGAACAGGTAATGGTTACAGGTTTGTGCTAACCACTCTTGTGCCCGAGGATTATCTGGGACAATGCAAATTGGCATGGACCAAAACTGTGCCAGGGACTTTTTAAAAATGTAGCAGAAGGATGATTTAAGTTCCATGAATATTCCCTAGATTTGTTTAATTTACAAGTAGGGAAGGAGTCAATGTCAAACTGTTAGCATCGTCCTTGGCACAGTTTTGGCCTGGGGCAACTAGCACTCTCTTGAATAATACATAGATATGGTCTGGAGGATGTTATGGGCCAGGGACTGTTCCCAGTAGGTGGTTGGGATGTGGCTAGACCCTTTTAGAGGAATGTATTTTAGACATTTTCCTCAGGATCAGATGAGAAAGGGTTCAGGAGGGAGCATTGAGGATGCTCAAAGGCATGAAATAGCTTCCATAGAAAGGATGACTAAGTTGGCTAGAATACTTCAGTGTACTTATAAACAAGGAAAGAACTGGTTGGAGATATGAAAGTCAGGAGCAACCTTGGCTTCAGCGACCATAAGATGTTGGAGTTCAGGATCCTACTAGGAGGGATAAGAGCAAAAAGCAGGATCACACCCCTGGACTTCAAGAGAGCAGACTTCAGCCTGTTCAGGGACCTGCTTGGAAGAATCCTGTGGGATATGACCCTGGAGGGAAGAGGGGTCCAAGAGAGTTGGTTGATATTCAAAGATCACCTCCTCCAAGCTCAAGAATGGTCCATCCCAACAAGCAGGAAATCAAGCAAAGTGGGAGGCCTGCATGGATGAACAAGGAGCTCCTGACTAAACTCAAACATAAAAAAGAAGTGTACAAGAGGTGGATGCATGGACAGCTGTCCCAGGAGGAATATAGAGACACTGTCTGAGCATGCAGGGATGAACTGACTAAACTACCAGGCTTAGACAGTGTGATCAGCGGCACAAAGTCCAGCTGGAGGCCAGTCACTAAGGGTGTCCCCCACGGGTTGATACTGGGTCTAATACAGTTTAACATCTCCATTAATGACCTGGACAATGAGACTGAATGCACCCTCAGCAAGTTCACAGACAATATAAAACTGGGAGGAATGGCTGATTCACCAGATGTTTGCACTGCTATTCAGAAGGAGCTTGACAGGCTGCAGAAATGGGCAGCAAGGAACCTCATGATGTTCTGCAAAGGAAAGTGCTGTCCTGCACCTGGGGAGGAATAACCCCATGGACCAGTACAGACTTGAGGCTGACCAGCTGGGGAACAGCTTTGCAGAGAAGGACCTGAGGGTCCCAGTGGACAAGTTGATCATGGGTCAGTAACACGCCAATGTGGCAAAGGCAGCCAACAGTATCCTTGGCTGCATTAGGAAGAGCATTGCCAGCAGGCTGAGAGAGGTGATCCTTCCCCTCTACTCAGCACTAGTGAGGCCACACCTGGAGTGCTAGGTCTGGTTCTGGGCTCCCCAGGACAAGAAAGATATGGACCTGCTGGAGCGAGTTCAGTGAAGGGCTACAAAGATGACCGGAGCATCTCTCATTGAGGAAAGGCTGTGAGCTGGGACTGTTCAGCCTCGGGAAGGCTCAGGAGGGATCTTATCATTGTTTATAAATACCTTTAGGTAGGGTGCAAAAAATATATGAGGCCAGACTCTTCTTGGTGGTGCCCACTGAGACAACAAGATGGAAGGGGCACAAATTGAAATGCAGGAAACTCCATCTGAGCATAAGAAAACAATTCTTCAATGTGAGGGTGGTTGAACACTGAAAGAGGTTGCCAGAGAGGTTGTGGAGTCTCCATCCTTGGAGATATACAAAACCGGATCTGGGCACCCCGCTCCAGCTGACCCTGCATGAGCAGAGGAATCAGACTAGATGATCTCCAGATCACTATTCTGTGATTACGTGATTGTGTGATCTCTACTATAGATACCTAAGGCTAGGAGAGATGGCTCTCAGCATTACACCTATGATGGCCACTGCATCCAGATGTTCCTCAGAAAAATTCTAAATGAATATCTGGCCCTCGGGATGCAAAAGCGTGAATGAACCTAAGCTGTACACAACCCAGATACTGAAGGTGACGCTAATATCACGTCTCAATTAATAGTAGGTATTAGTACGGGAGCAATCAGTACTTTTATTTTATTCATGTAGCTTGTTGTATTTCATGGTGACCCTTCTGTCAGAAACCTCAGCCCTAGAGCTAATGCCAGAACATGACTGAGCTCCAGGAATGGACTCTAGAAAGGAGTTCTGGAATGGAAATAATTTAAATTCATTGTGGATGTCTGTAATACAGATATCAACATCCAAACTCATTGCTGCAGGCTCCCTCTACAGTTGGGAAGTAAACTAGAGACTCCTAGGGTGAAATTCAGCTGACCTGTTTTAGGCTTCTCTTTAGAATTAATTAATTTAATCAATTGACTATAAAGTCTGACTAGGGGACCAAGTTTGGATGTGGACAATTCCACTTGCTCAAATGAATTCCTGGTGTTGTCTCATCTTCCCCAAAGAACCTGAACTGCAGAATGATTAACCTTCCCTTCCCTCCCTCCCTTTCCTGTCACACTGCGCAAAGATCACGGTGCGGGGCAAACCCAGGACCGGAGACCATGATAAACTGCATGTCTCACTGCTGCCTGGTGCCTCCCACCACCAAACTCTGAGCACAGTTTCAGGTTCTCCTTGTTTTGTTCGGGTGCTACCTTCGCAGCCCCATCAGCAGACAAGACTTCTTCTGTAAGTAGTCAGGACGCCTACATACAGCCTGACTGTGAGACAYGACCAGCCTGTGTCATGCCCCTAGCCTATCCTTTGGCTGGAGTGCTTCTTACCCGGATGTTAGTATCAGTGAGGTCCAGAACTGAAGAAAAGAGAAGACAGTGAATAATGCTATTTCCTAGGTTCCACAGATTAAAATGAACTGGAATAGGCTGTCCAGCTGCTGAATAAAAACGGAATGAAAGATTAGGGTGCAATAAATGATTTTTAAATACAGAATTTCTTAACAATAGCTGGAAGAACAGAAATCGCAGAACAATTTTTGGTTTGTTTTTTTGGGGGCTCTTCTTTGTATCAGGAGTTCTTGGATACCTTAACTTGGTATAAAAGAGGTGTTCTTTTTCCTGAACACATCAATTTTAGGACTTATGATCTCAGACCAGTGTTCCCCTTATTTGTTCAGCCATATCTATTAATTTGTGCAGGAGATGAACMAGAGCTTTATAACAGTGACTGGTAGAAGTGGACTGCGACAAGACAGATATTGCTGTTTGTCTCATGTGTAGCAGCTGCAGAAGAAACACTATATAGTGAAGCATCACTCTAAGGCTTTCTTTGAGTGCTTGCCCCAAAATGGCTCAAGTCTTCCATAGCCTTTTCAGTGGGAAATCGTTAATGAGTGTGGATTAATAATTGACATTAAGCAATTTCTTTATGCCTTTGCCTACTTATTTACTGAAGGACTGTTCTCTTCTTTTTTTTGGGAGGGAAAAAAACAGCAATTCCTTTAGCTTTGCATTAATGACTGTGTTTCTTATCAAACTTCTATTTCAGGACTCCCCCAAATAGGTATATTTCTTTCTTACTGTGAAATATCAAAACAAATGTAGTACTCCAGCTGAGATTTCAGCACTATTCACTATGGCATTATAATTACTTTCTACATCCTGCATACAGTGTTCCCATTAAGATGATCTAGAAGAGAGAGGGTTTTTTTGCATTTTAAAGTACCACACACTAGTCTCGCAACAGTTTTGAGATCCACTGTAATCTCCAGACCTTTTTCTAAGCTGCTGCTCAGCCAACTGTTCCCCACTGTTTGTTTTTCCTTGCTAAACTTAATACTCTACTCTTCTTCTTCTTAAATTCCACTTTATTTTGGACAGTTTCTTCAAGATCCATGTTCATTTCCTGCCCCATCCTGCAGCATACTTGAAACTTTCTTCACAGTGGTCTCACCATAGATTTTATTAACAGTAATAGA
Organism: Apteryx rowi; assembly: GCF_003343035.1. Lineage (NCBI taxonomy): Eukaryota > Metazoa > Chordata > Aves > Apterygiformes > Apterygidae > Apteryx > Apteryx rowi. The sequence goes on along the minus strand of NW_020450430.1, from coordinate 305,003 downwards.
AATTTACCCAAGTCTGGCCCAGACCACATGCTGTCCCCCTTCAAACATCTTTCCTACTTGACAACAAAATACCGACAGCTCTTTTTGACTATTTGTTTGTCCCAGTTGTGGGGGCAACCATGGTGATTTCATCAACAGCATGGTTCCTTGGTTTGGGGCATGACGCTTCGCAGGAGCCAACGCCAAAAGCCTTACTCAAGTCCAGCTGTGTCCATCTTTATCTGTTACAAAGATTGCATCCTCTGCATCGCTTGGTCAGTCATATTCTGCAGAAGCTAATCAGAGTATGGCAAATGCAGCTGATTGACAGGCAGTTCAGTCCAACCCCCTCATTTGCCATTTCCATTGAGTTTAAGGGGAAAAAGGATAAGCAGGTTTTCAGTACAAGCCTTTTGTTAACTTTATTGCCTGTGAAGTAATGATATTGTGTTTGCCTAAAGTCTGTCTTGGAGAAAAAAACCCGTTCTCCATGTGGGGAGATGAACCCTCTTCCCTGTCCCTTGGCTGTGTGCTCCTGCAGTTAACCTCCCGTTCTCTGGTTATGTGTAGTCCCAGTTTGTCTAAACTCTGCTTTGTTTCTTGTTACGTTTTTCRCAAGTAGATTAAAGAGGCCTTTACTATCCCGTATTTTTTCCTGTAAAGATATTTATACACTGAATTTAACCACTTCTCCATCTTTTTGATAAACCAGATGGACTGCTCCCATTATTATTATTTTTTTCTATAATTCACGGCTGATGAAGCACTTCCCTTGCTCTTTCCTGCCCCATTTTTCAGCGCCCGTTGGTGAACGGGGCTGCCCCGGGCCTCGTCCCCTGCTCCAGGGCAGCGGGTCCCACTCGCCCGCACAGACCCAGGCCTCGCGCCGGCCCCGTCTGCCACGGCGCTTCCCCACGCGGGGCCACGCTCCAGCACCGGCCCGCTCCGCTCCGCGCCGCCGCCGCCGCCG